>NC_133658.1:807408020-807708020 GCF_037893015.1 Macrotis lagotis | reverse complement strand
ATTACATCTTCAGATCCTAAAAGAACTGGCAGATGTCATTGCTGAGCCATTACTAATGCTTTGTGACAGATCTTAAAAAACAGAAAAGGTGTCACAAGACTGGAGAAGGGAAATTTTACAATTAAAAAATAGAATTGATCTCCATTTCTTGAAAATTATAGAAAGTTTCATTAAAGAGATCAAGGGAGAATAAGTAGCAAGTGAAGATTACAAAGAGCTTCTATGGCCTCATAAAAATCAGGTCATGATAGAATAACAACTCTTTTCAATAGGAGTATTAACTAGTAAACAATCAAGTGTTAGAAAGTTAATTTACCTGAACTTTAGCAGAGTTTTTAATAAAGTATCTCAAATTATTCTTGCAAAGACAATGAAGATTTATAAATTAGATGATGATGCAATTAGATTCAGAAAGTAGTTGTTAATAATGCAATGTCAACATAACTGGAGGCCCATAATGAAGAACCCCAGGGTTCTGGGCTTGGCCCTTTGTTATTTAATATTCTCATCATTGGCTTAGATTGAAGATCAATTGACATTGTCCTCAAATTTTTAGATGACAACAGACTGGAAAAGATATTATTCCACTGGATGAAAGTCAAGATTCAAAGGCATCTTGATAGGCTTGATAGGATTAAGAGAAAATTGAAAACCAATCAATAATTCTTATATTTAAAAATAAAAATTCAACCTCACAAGTCCAAAATGAGGTAGGCATAGTTAAGCAGTCATTCTGCAAAATGAGATATGAGTACACATAGCCTGTAAAGTCTATATGAGTCAGAACTGTTATATGTTAGCTGAAAGAAATCTACTATGTCCTTTATTGTTGTTGTTCAGCCATTTTTTTAATCATGTCTGATTCTTCATGACCCCATTTGGAGTTTTCTTGGCAGAAATACTGGAATGGTTTGACATTTTCTTCTCCAACTCATTTTGAAGAAATGAGGCAAACTGGGTTAAATGAGTTGCCCAAATTCACATACATAATGAATGTCTGAGGCTAGATTTGAACTCCTGGGTTAGTACTCCAGCCACTTTACCACCTCACTATCCCTAATGTGTCCTTTCAGAGGATTGTAGCTTCTGTGGAAATTCCCTCACCCTTGTACTCTAACCAAGTCAGATCTCATTTAGAGTATTTCATTCAGTTTTGTTCAAGAAGTCTTGAGAGTATCCTGAGGAGAAAAAGGGGGATGATGAAGGATCTGGAGGCTATGCCACTAGAACAAAGGTGAGGACCTACAACCTACTGATCAATATTGGCCTTGCATTGCCAAGGCAGCCACAAGGGGGATTCGAAATTCAATAAATCCTGTAGCTTTTTAGGGATGGGTTAATTAAATTTTTGATCAAATATAGTCTAGAAATAATATTAAAAATATCCAAATGGATCTTTGAAGAAAAGATTCCTCATCCCTACATTAAAGGATCGTTTCTGGAGAAGAATCTTGGTGGAGTCATAGTAGGAAATAGGAATGCAGGGGTTATTTTTTCAAATTTTTGAAAAACTTGTCAAATGGTGTCTAGATTAGATTTTTCTATTCAGAACTAGAAAGAAATGATAGAGATCAATTTAGATGTAAAATGAGGGAAAACCTGGTAACATTTAGAGTTGTCTAAAAGTGAAAATGGGAACCTCAAATAATAGTGCTTCTCCTTCCATGGATTTTTTCATCAGGCATTTTATAGTTGTGATCCGTTTTATAAATCAAGTTAAAATGAATGGCCACTTAGGTCCCTTCCAGCTTTCAAAATTCTGTGATTCTATGATCCTAATTATATGACTTTGGACAAGTCACTTAATATTATTCAACTAGAATTTCCTTATGAATAAAATAAGGGGAATTGAGTTAGTGAACTTCTGAGACCCCTTCCTATGAAGGTCAAACAGGAATGTTATCTTGGGAGGTCTCAAATGACCTTAAAGACTGAAGACTACAATGAAAATGAAGAATATATTATAAGAGTCAAGCATAGGGAGAAATAATAATGGTTGTCCTTCATTTTCAAAGAAAACCACAACCTCAGGGAGGTAATACCATGACAAGCAGAATTGTATTAGAGTGAGGGGGTGCTGTGCTATGTCACCAACCTCACTTTCTCCTCTAGAACCCTCTGGATCTAGTGATCAGATATGAATCAGGAGATGGCCCTGGATCAGGCAATTAGGGTCAAGTAATTTGCCCAAGGTCACACAGCTAGTAAGTGTCAGAGGCTAAATTTGAACTTCCATCTTCCTGTTTACAAAGCCAATGCTCTATCCACTGCATCATCTAGCTGCCCCATAAGGGAGAAGATGGAATAATATTTTTATACTCTATAAAATCACTTTTCAATTCCCTTTCTTATATTAGGATCACTAAGGCAATTCTTTTCTAGGTACTCTGTTAATTGGTATTGACATAGCTCATCAGACCTTACCAGTGTGCTCACATTTTATAATCAGCCAGAAGACACAAACACATATACTAAGGTGGCATAGCATGAATAATGTTAACAAAACATACCCCTCAACATACCCTATAGCACTGTCTCTTTCAATTACAGAGGGGATGCAGTAATAGATAGCATACTCTTAAGAAATACTTAGCGGGGGAGGCTAGGTGGTACAGTGAATAGAGCACTGGCCTTGGAGTCAGGAATACCTGGGTTCAAATCCAGTCTGAGACACTTAATAATTACCTAGCCATGTGGCCTTGGGCAAGCCACTTAACCCCATCTGCCTTGCAAAAAAAAAAAAAAAGAAAAAAGAAATACTTACCCATCTGGTACTACAGGATTTGATGTCCTTCCTCTTCTGGGGTATCTCATGGTATCCTTGTGCTATTCCCTTACAATACAAGTATCTCTTTTGAGTCATTCTTTCAACTGTGATACTGAGTCTATTCCTCACAAATTCTACTTTGAAAGCCAGAAGTGCTTCTTTCATGATTTATAGAGTTTATACTCCTCAGAAATCTCTGGTGTCTTCATCCTTTAGAGATTGTTTCTTGCATTTGAAAGGGTCATTGGACAGGCTGGAGCCTTCAAGAACCCACTAACTCTCTCCCTCTAATTCTATAAAATTTTGATTCGAGAATTACACACCTCTCAAAAGGGTAACAAAGCTTAAAAACCTTTCTTTATGTTTTTTTTAGGATTCTGCCATGCTTTGTTAGATTTTTTTTTCTTGTCTCTGTTATCTTCCTCTTACTTTTTGGTATATTTTATTATCTGGTCTGGGGAAGAAATCAGTTGATTAGGGGGTCTACTGATCAAACTGTCTTGTCCCCCCCAGCACTTATAAAAATCTATATGTCTTTCAGTTTGTTATGTAAAAATATACCTGAGTTAATCTGTACCTGGATCAAGCATGAAGTAGAAGAATGACCAGATATGTCTCAGAAAGTCCCAAATTTAAGTTTAAAATTTAATTAAATTTGAAAGAATGTCTCAAATAAAAAGGTTTTGAAAACTTTGATTACAGATCAGAACTAATTCTCCCTGGACTGCCCTAACTGCTGCCCCTGCCCAGCCCTGCTCTCCATTTCTCTCCCCTTCTCATTTTCCTCCTTTTTCCCTTTCTCCCAAATCCCCATTCCCTCCCTCCCAAAAAACTTCACTCTAGGCCTATAAACCCAAATTACTAGGATATGACTACTATATGGGAGAGGGGAGGAGGGAAGAGGGTGAAGGTAGAGAAGGAGAAGAATGTTGCCCGGGGCCAGTCCAACATTTTCTGCCCTCCAACTAACCCTGAAGCTCTTTCTAGAAAGAGTAGTGACTTCAAGTCTGGGGACTCCTCTTAAAGGAACAAGGGAAAGTATGAAACATTTGATTAAGAAGAATTGAAAGGTGATTTTCCTTCCCAGGTTTCTCGCAATTCTCTGACTTAACAATGTATTTGGTCCAAAGAGAAATAGCATAACCATTTTATAAATAAAAGTCACATATTCTGGAAATGGAACCACAATTGAAAGCCTGTTCAACACAAAGCTTAAGGTATCCTGAAGTAAGTGGATACTGAGGAGTAGCAATTAATTAATTATTATAATATACCCAGGGTTGGAAATCATTCTGATCCATATATCCTCCCAACTTCTATCCCCAAGAGTATCAGTTCTGAAATCAGAACTAACCTGACTAAGAGACAGGAGGAAACAGGAAATCAAAGTTCTAAAATGAATTTTTGGCTTCCTAAGTCTTAAGAAATTGCAAAATGAAGGCAATGTTGAATAAATGAAGTCTTAAATTTGGGTTTGGAAGGCCTGTATTTTGATTTTACTTTAACAATTTTAGTTGTGTGACCTTAAGATAGTAATTCTCTTGGTCTCAGAGCTATTGTAGGTGTCAGATGGGATGATTTATATTAAATAGACTTTGCAACTATGTCTTTTAAATGTGAGCTATTCATAAAATCACAGATCTAGAACTAAAAAGGAGCTTAGAGGTCATTTTATATCATTCTCTCATTTTATAAATGAGGAAACTGGAGTCCAGAAAGATGGATTTCTCCATGGTCATTCAGATAGTAAGTGTCAGAGGTAAAATTCATTGCTAACCAGATTTCTTAAGATCATTGCCCTGATGAACAAGGAGTATCCTTGCCCACTGGAATCTGAGACAAGAATTCATCTAACTGAGATGCTACCTTGAAATGTGAACTTGGTAAGACTAGTGGTTTGTAGGAAATGACCTAAGTCTAGAGACTACTTCATCAGAGACTGAGGCAGTTTAGAGGAGTCATATGGCCGTAGGTGATAGAAGGAAATATTTATATGTGTATTCCGGATATATCTTTGATGAAGATATTCCTTCTTGAAAGCTGATCCACTTTTAAGTGATCAAATGAAACTGGGGTGCTAGCCACCCCATAATAAATGGGGGAACACAATCATTGGCACTTTAGCAGATGACTGACTGCAAGAGGAGATGACTATAATCCCTCTGGATACCTGAGACACCTAAAGGAGAAAAGTAAAGCCTGTTTCTGAGTGAGAGAGCTAAAGCATTTACATCAAACCTCTCTTATCATGTATCCAGTAATTAATTATGTGACTCCAGATACAACATTTTACCCCTTTCTGGGTCTCAGTTTCTTCCTCTACAAAATTAGCAGGATAAGCTTCAATGCCCCTTCTAGTTCTGACACTCCATGGCTAAATGGTATGATGAAGCATCCTCCTGGAACAGGAGAAACCTGAGTGAAAATAAGCAGTTCAGGGACAGATAGGTGGTGTAGTGGATAGAGCACTGGCCCTGGAGTCAAGAGTACCTGAGTTCAAATCTGGCCTCAGACTCTTAATAATTACCTAGCTGTGTGGCCTTGGGCAAGCCGCATAACCCCATTTGCCTTGCAAAAACCTAAAAAAAAAAAAAAAAAAAAAAAAAAAAGCAGTTCAGACCCTATTCCTCATGGCTAGTAAAAAGAAATTGCTGGCTTTTTCTATGGGATAACCAAGGCTGTTGAACAACCTCGTCTTCACGTTGAATTAGCACTCAGATGACCACTGATGCTGTAAGGTACTGCAGAATTAGAAGTACATAGAATAAAGAGATCATCCTCATTCTGAGGGAGGATGACAATCAGTAGATGTGGATTGGATTGCATCTGTATTATAGCTAAAGTCATATCTCACTTGTTCTAGGAATTGCTCTTCAGTTGCTTGGCACCCAAAATTCCAATAGGAATACCTTATTAACTCCCATAGCTTCCTTCAAAAACTCTTCTAGGAATTAGGTTTTTAAAAGAAATTCATTCTTTATTATCAGGGAAGAGAGGAACAGAGACAGAGAGACAGAGAGAGTAAGAGAGAGAAAAGAATATTCAAAATTAAAAAATTATAGAGCAAGGACAAATAAGAGAAAACAAGAGAAAAGAACAAGAATAAAAAGGAAGACAAAGTATGGGTGTGTGTGTGTATGTGTGTGACAGAGAGAGAGAGAGAGAGAGAGAGAGAGAGAGAGAGAGAGAGAGAGAGACTCATTTTAATTAATGGCCCCTTATAAGAATTTCTCAGAAAAGTGAAAATTATTAGTTGCTCAATCCAGAAAGAAAAAATATTTACCATATTATTATCAAATGGTAGGTTTCTGTCTTACTCACTGCACCTGCTGTTAAATCTTGAGCAATGAAATAGATAATTATTTTTTTCACACTTGTTTAGTGAGCAGAGGATTCAAGGAGATAGAAAATAATGATGATGATACGATTTGGAACTGGAAAACATCTCAGAAATAATTTAGCCTAACCCTTCCTTTTTATATATAGAAGAAACCTGAGCTCAGAAAGTGAAAAGTCTTACTCCCAAGGTCAAAGAAGAAGTGAGGAGTAGAATTAGCCAGGATCCTAAACCAGATCTTCTGATGTCAGATTCATATTCTTTCCAATTTTCAAGTGAGTATTCCTCTGGGGTTTGCGATTTTGTGAAATGATTTTTCTAGACTGATGTCCTAGAAGAAACCCTGAGTTTAAATTCAAAAGACCTGAATTCTTATCCTGATTGTGTGACCCTAGAGCAAACTTTCTTTGCAATGTTTCCTTAGTAGTAAAATGGATTATTAGCATTAGGGATGGTTTTGTTACAGAGGCAACTGAACCTAGCTGAGAGGAATAATCGTGGTGAGATCAGTATGGAAAAGACATGGGTTTAAGTGAAGATTTAGACATTTATTGACGCTATGGCCTTGAGAAACTTAACCACTTTTCTGAATCCTCAGTTTCCACATCTTCAAAATGGAGATAGAAATATTTATACTACCTACCTCACAGGGCTGGTATGAAAAAAGTACTTTAAATTTTGCAAATGTATTCTAATTGTCCATATTCTATCTGTAACTAAACAACCTAGATAGTAATAAGATCAGAGGTATTTAAGAATATAAATTTAAAGGCCAGAGATATTAATTCAAACATCTCACTTTTACCGATGAAGAAAATGAGGCTCATTAAGACTTACAAGTTTGTTCATCAACACACAGTAAGGTCTGAAGACTTCAAATCCTTTATAACAGGCATTACTGGTCCCAGCCCACCCCCATTTGATTGATACTTGAGAATTAGAGAAGAAAGAATGCTAGACAAGGAAAGGATTTAGAAATAATGGAGTCTGCACTTACTGTTCAAAGATTTACTTGACACTTGATCCAATTTTAGGGGAGTGGAAAAAGCTAAATCAGAACATCAATTTACAGATGAAGTGCAACTATATATACATATATATATGAATATTTAAATATCTAGGATTTTGTCTACAAATGAAGTGATGGTTATGAGAAATACCTTCCCTAAGAAAGAAGCATTTTCTATGCTTTCTATCTATGACTAAGTAAGGGAAGCTAGGTGGCACACTTGATAGAGCCCTGGCCTTGAAGTCAAGAACATGGGAGTTCGAATTCTGCTTTAGACACTTGACACTTAACTGACTGTGTGACTTTGAGCTTAACCCTTATTGCTTCCTATCCAGGGCCATCTCCAGTCATCCTGATTCATATCTGACCACTGGACTTAGATAATTCTGGAGGAAAACGAGAAACTGGTAATTTAACACAGCCCCCCCCACTTAAATCTAATTCATGTGCTTGTCATGTCATCACCACCCTGATATCAAGAGAGAAAGAACAGACATCATCATTTGTGACTAAAAAGACAAGAACTAGAGAGGCCCCTGAAGCACATGCAAGTTGAATGACACACAGCCACTAAGCAGCTAAAAACAAGTTTGGAAACTTAGTTTTTCTGCCTCATATCCAACCTTTGAACTATTGTGCCATCATATTCCTAAATAGCCTATATAGACTGCAATTACATAACAAGATTTTGCATGTATAAATACTAAGTCAAAGAAAAGGCACAATGGGAATAACTGAAATGTTCAAAAAATTAAAATTCACTAAAGCTATGTATACATGAACAGGAAAGCCTTAGAATCAGTCATTTTTATTAAAAAAAAGGATAAACCTCAAGTGAGGAGGAATCCTTTTGACTGAAATTTTCTGAGTCATATTATAGGTTCAACTCATTAACTCGTCTTTTCACATACTTATGCTCTTCCTTTTTTGTTCAGTAACTTTTCAGTCATGTTCAACTCTTCATGACCTTTTTTAGGATTTTATTGGCAAAGAAATTGGAGTGGTTTTGTCACTTCCTTCTATAGCTCATTTTGCAAATGGGGGAACTAAAGTGAGGAAGGTTAAGTAACTTGACTGAGGTCATACAGCTAGTAAGTGTCTGAGGTCAAATTTGAACTCAGAAAGAGGAGTCTTCCTGACTCCAGCCCAATACTCTATCCACTGTACTACCTAACTGCCCTAAGTTTTTCCTAGATACAATTTTAAAGATGTGGCAAATTCCTCATTATTTGGAAATTATCATTTGTATCTTGTGTCTAAGTGGTCCTTGAAGCTTTCTTATATTCCACATTTCAATTTTAGAGAACTTGATGAATAAAGTCATTCTGAAAATCATGTAGTGTCCACAGTCATGGACTATAATTGACCCATTGATGTTGTTATGATGCATTGGATTTTGAGTCATAAAGACCAGTGTTTAAATCTAGACTCATGTACATTCAAGCTGTATGACCCTAGAAAATTCACCTTACCTTTTTTAACCTCAATTTCTTCATTTGTTAAATGAGGCCAATCATAGCAACAGCTTCTCACAACTGTTTTTGAGGATCCCATAAAAGTATGCCTTTAGCAAACCTAGAATGGTATATAAATCCTAGTTATTATTCTAATTACTATTATTACCTCTGCCCTGGTCAGAAAATTTCTAGAGTATGGTGTTCAATTCCAAATACTACATTTGAAAGAGGAATACACAAACTAGAACACCTCTTGCATAGAACAAATTGATTTATGATGGGGGGTGGAAGGAGGTATTTATTTTTGAGAAGGAAAAAACTTGAAGGGAACATGAACTCTAACTTCAAATATTTGAAGAGTTGTATATGATAATAGCAATAATAATTATCAGTGATAAGAAGTTGTATTTATATAGGAGTTTTGAGTTGTATAACACATTATAAATGTTATCTTATTTATTCTCATAACAAACAGGACAGGTAGACTAATATCTTCATTTTATGGAAGAGACAATTGTGGCAGAGAGAAGTGACTTGCTCAGGATCATGCAGCTAAGGATATATTTGAGGATGGATTTGATTTCAAGTCTTCTGATTTCCAAGTTCATTGTCTTATTCACTGTGTCACCTAGAAGACAAATTAAGTTTATTCTTGGCCTTTTCAATTTCTGATACTATGTGGCTGTATAACCCTGGAAAAGTCAACTAAGTTCTCAGAAGTTCTCTAAGATTATTAATTGCAGAGAAGGCTCATTAGTAAAAGTTTCCTAAATCAATGAATTTACAGGTCTATTTCCTATCCCCAATTCCTAACTTCCTAAGATAGAAATATTTATATAAAGTCTCTTATTTTTTTTCAGGTACCAAGTAAATGCTTTACAGATCCTATCTCATTTGATTCTTACAACAATTCTGGGAAATAGATGTTGTTTTCATCCCCATTTTACACTTGAATAAACTGAGGCAGACAGAGGTAAAGTAATTTGATCAGATCACATAGCTATTAACTGTCTGAGATATTCCTGGTTCTGGGAACAACACTCTACCCTCTTTGACCACCTAACTCCACAGTCTAACAATGTTCAAAATGGAACCTCTAATAAAGTGGGAATATTGTATTGAAAATTGTATGGGATGATCTTTGAGCTCCCTTTTAAATTTGAGATTCTGGGATCCATCCAAAACAGGGTAAATAAAATGATGAGGAGCTGTGAAAATACATTATATGAGGAATGGATGAAAATTGGATCTATTGTCCTTGATGTAAACTAGACTTAGAAACAGGAAAAATGTTGCTTTCATGCATTTCATAAGCAATTACATGGAAGAGGGATTCTTTTGTTACTCTTCCCAAGGATACAGAATGAGGAATAAAGAAATGCAGATTTTGACTCAACTGTGCTGAAGAGTTTTCAAATAAACAGAGCTATTTAAAAGGGGAATAGACTTTTTAAAGATTTTTTTTCAAGGCATTGGGGTTAAGTGGCTTGTCCAAGGCCACACAGCTAGGTGATTATTAAGTGTCTGAGGTCGGATTTAAATTCAGGTCCTCCTGACTCCACTGCACCACCTAACTGAATAGACTTTTTCACTAGATGAAGAGGTGCCTATCTATGAAGATATTCAAGAAGTGACTGAATAGGAAGATGAGGATGACTACTATAAAACTACTACTACTACTACTACTACTACTACTACTACTACTACTATTACTATATTTGTTTTTTAGTCATTTCTTTTCTACTCATGTTGACTCTTTGTGACCTCACTCAGGTATTTTTGGCAGTGACACTGGTTTGCCATTTCCTTGTATAGCTCATTTAATGGATGAGGAAACTGAGGCAAACAGTTTCAAATGACTTGCCCAAGGTCACACCACTTGTAAGTGTCCTAGGTCAAATTTGAACTCAGGAAAATGAGTCTTCCCAATACTAGACCCAGTTCTCTATCCACTGTGCCACCTAATGGCCACAATTATATTAACCAAATAATATGTCATAAATTCCATTTTCCTCTTCATCCTGGTTATTTTTGGAATGACCACTAGAGAATCAATAACTTCACAATGAATCTTTCCTTTATTCCTCTCACCCCTTTCTCAAATTATACATATACATACACACACACACACACACACACACACACACACACACACACATATATATATATATACTTATACTCAGTACTGTTATAGAGGTTTCCACATGCTTTCCAGACAAACACAGTATGAAAGATTATTTCTTGGGGTTTTCAGATAAGGACTAAATTAGATTATCACAAAAATGAGGCAGTTAATTGATATAATATATGGAGCACTGAAACTACAGCCAACAAGACATGAATTCAAATTTTACCTTAGACCCTTGTGTGACCCTGAATAAGTCATTGAACCTTTGTTAACCATAGTTCCCCTCAACTATAAAATAGAAATCAACCTCAAAGGGAAGAGTTGAAGGAAAATGACATAATATCTGTATAACATTGAATACAGTGACTGAAACATATTAGGTGGTATATAAATAGCATTTTTGTTATTGTTTTTGTTGTTGTTGCCTCACAGTATGGATCTGAGAATCAAAGGAGGTGATATTTGTATAGCACTTAGCACTGAATAAATGTTCCCCTGCTCCACCAAGGTCTTTTCTATTCATCTATACTTGTAGGTCAAAATCATTGGCACCTTAAATTAAACAAGGCTAATAAGAAAGTTTGAGAATCTGTTATTAGTTTACTTTCCAAAAGGAGACCCACCTTCAAAGACAAGTCAATGATTTCCTCATTTCTCTTAGCCTTCAACAGAAGAAAAGTGTTTGGGAATGAGATTGGGTTTTAGCCAATTTAATAAAAGGTTGAAAGCCCAACATTAATTTCCAACTTGCTCATATGCTGCAAGCTGCTTGTACTGCTTCCAAAATGCATAAAATAATTTTTGGAAGCAAATTATATTTATTCCGTGAGAGTTTAAAAAAATTTTCAACAAAACTCCCTCACATCTTCATGGCTCTTTAGTCCTTCTTAGAGCTTCATCACTTAAAAGTTGGATTGTATTTTATGGATCTCAATTTTTCAGTCCAATTCAATTCTTCAATTATTTATTTAAAACTGGTAATTTCTTTTACCTGAGTATTTATACTTCACATGATCTCAGAGTAGAGAACAAATATGAGTAAGTAAAAGTTTTCAATAAGTAAAAATTACCAAAGCAAGCTCAAATTTAGGCTCAAATTAAGACAGGACTTCTAGCAATTCTACTTTTACCATCCTACTCATGTTCCATCCCCCTGCTGTGGAAATAATTCCAGTAATCCCAGTGAGGAGCAAATCATTCATTTCTTCATTCAGCAAATATGTATATAAATATATATATACATATGTGTATATACATATATTTACATGTATATATATTGACTAGATAAAATAGATCATTCTTTACTTCATTTCTTTGTTGCCTAGCCTTAATCACTGAACACGAGTTGCTGCAGTCAACAGCTTAAGACTTTAGCTGAAAAAAGGCAAGGGCTCCCCACTATATTCAGGGCCATATCAAGTTGTCCTGATCTATGTCTGGACCACTGAACCCAGATGTGTCCAGAAGAGAAAGGGAGGCTGATGATTTTGCACATCCCTCCCTCACTTAAATCCAATTCGCTTACATGAGATGGCATTTGCCTTTCTGAAATCATAGTCCTTGTGAAAATGAAGGACAAACAATCTAATTTCTTCAGTACTCCCTATTTTCCTATCTCTAGTCTAGAAAAGGTATAAAGCTTAGATGTGAGAGAATCTTTGATCTCAAGGAGTTTGCAGTCTAATTGAGGGGGACAAGAGGAGAAACTAAAATATCTAAAATGACCAATAATATAAAATAATATGATCAAAGAATAAGTTGTGGGAATGATGATAAATGGACTATGAAAAGCAAGGAATCCTCTGTTCCAAAGACATTGAGAAAAAGCTGAATGATAAAGGGCGGGGAAAGATTTAAATATTTCCATAGCCCCTACTATACACCAAACACCTTACAAATATTATCTCATTTCATTCTCACAATAATCCTGATTCCTTTTTTACATTTGAGAAAACTGAATCAGTGGTTGAAACTTACCTAGGGTCATGTACCTAGTAAGCACTTGAAGTTATATTTGAATTCATATCTTCCTGATTCTAATATCAACATCCATCCACCTGACCACTTGTCACATATATTGTAAAGACAATTCCTATTCAAAGATGGGTCTGGATAGGTAACCTTTGAAGTCCCTTTCATCTCTGATATCTTGTAGTTTTGATGGTCATGAAAAAATAATAAATATAAAACATTAATAGGTTAGTATTCCTGCTGAAAAATCCACTTCCCTGAATTGCTTCTTGGCTAAATAAACTTCACACCTCACCACCGTCATGAATTTCGTTTTTGTTAAGACCTTCTTGCTAAGCATACTAAATGAAACATTTTCAAGTGTGAAAAGATCTATGTCTTGGTGCAAGCATGGGTAATGGCTAGTTGAGAGAGATGTCTGTGTTCATTAAGTTTTGAAGACTGTTCTCGACAGTTAACTTGATTAATATAAAAGAAAATGCAATTAGACCAGTAGATTTCATTGTGACTTTTAATACACATAAAAGTGCTTTTTTTTCTTCGATTAGTTCTCATCTGATCCTTCAGACTGGCCACTAGAGAATGCTTAATAACCAAATAAGGAAGAGAAAAAAAGTATCTATCAATTTCTTCACACCTTCCAAAAATCTGTAATTTAATGACTTGAGAAGAGTTTTCATGTGAATTCATCACCTTTACCTTTTTTATTTTTTTTATTAAGAGCAGTAAGGGAAGAAAAATAAGTTTAGTGAAAACAATGCAAATCATAAGATGAATTATACGATATGTAGAGGCAATTTACAGATGAGGAAATCAAAGCAATCTATAGTCATATGAAAAATTTCACTAAATCAAATGCAAATTAAAGCATCCCTGAGGTACTATCTCACACCTCTCAGACGAGCCAATATGACCAGAAAGGACAAGATCAATGTTGGAAGAGATGTAGGAAATCTACAGCACTAATACATTGTTGGTGGATCTATGAACTTATCCAACCTTTCTGGAGAGCAGTTTGGAATTACACCCAAAGAGCAATAAAAATGTGTATACCCTTTGATCTAGCAATATAACTACTGTGTCTATACCCTGAAGAGATCATGAAAAGGGGTAAAAAGCACTTGTATGACCATATTCATAGCAGCTCTGTTTGACGTGCCAAAGAATTGGAAACTGAGTGATGCCCATCAATTGGGGAATGGGTGAACAAATTGTAGTATGGTTTTATTAGAAATCAGAAAGGATGGGGAATTCAGAGAAGCCTGGAAGAATTTGCATGAACTGATACTGAGTGAGATGAGCAGAACCAGAAGAACACTGTGCACCATAACAACAACATAGGGTTGATGATCAATCCTAATGGACTTGTTCATTCCATTAGTGCAACCATCAGGGACAATTTGGGGGTATTTGTGATAGAGAATACCATCTGTTTCCAGAGAAAGATGTGGAGTTTGAACAAAGACCAAAGACCTTTAATTTTTAAAAAATCATTATCTTATATAATTTTGAAATCTCTTATATTTTTATCCTTAAGGATATGATTTCTCTCTCAACACATTCAATTTAGATCAATGTCTAGCATGAAACAATATAAAGACAGTCTGCCTTCTGTGGGGGTGGGGTGGGGGGAGGGAAGCAAGATTAGGGGGAAAATTGTAAAATTAAAAAAATAAATACATTTAATAAATGAAAAAGGTTAATTATCCAAATGATACAAACAGGAGAGAAAGAAAAATTGAAAAACATCAATAATTACATCCATAAGAAAAAAGAGGAATTGGGCTAGTGTATTTATTATATTATTTAGTATTCTAATTTGCATTTCAAGCAGATATACATGAATACATTCCGTCTGAATACTTTCAGTAATTTCAACAAAAACATGAATTCATCAACCATTTATACCTTTAGGTGATGTAAAATTATTAAAAAATCAATCAATTGAAAATAATTTATAAAATTATGTCCAAAGTGATCAGAGCATGTGATTTGAAGTTTTGAGGAAGGCATTTCTTTCAACATTAATGTTTTGTACTTTATCTGATATGAACCACTTCTCTTTAGGGATATAATAGAATAATAGGAGTGACCTGTTCTGTGGACCTGTAGTCACAAAGTTTTCAAGGCAAGTCTAGCTTATGACATAGGATGACTCTGTGACTCTGGCTAAATCCCTTAGCATCTCAGTGTTCTCTGAGACTGTATTTCAGAGTGGAGTCAACCTGAATTGGAAGCATGTCCTCATCCAACAGTTCCATAAACTGTTATGGATTTTTTT
The DNA here is from genome assembly GCF_037893015.1 of Macrotis lagotis. Classification (NCBI taxonomy): domain Eukaryota; kingdom Metazoa; phylum Chordata; class Mammalia; order Peramelemorphia; family Peramelidae; genus Macrotis; species Macrotis lagotis. The sequence continues at coordinate 807,693,070 of NC_133658.1, read as the reverse complement.
TATATCCATAAAATCCTGTGCCTTAAGTCTACCCCTTATGTATGCAATAATAATAAAATTTATGTGGCATTTTAACATTTTCAGAATACTTTACAAATATAATCCCAAAAACTGATGTGCTAATTAAGTGATTAGGATAATTTTGAACTCCAGGTCCAGCTCTCTATCAGCTACATCACCTAGCAACTGCTATGACAGGAAAAAAAAAGAACTAGAAAATTGAGATAAGAAGTAGGAAATGTATGAATTGAGGTCAGAGGATTTCCATTTGGATCCATCACTTCCCCAAGGGGAAGGGAAATAAATATAATAAATATTTACTATTTACCAGGCATTATAGATGACCATGACCCAGGGCAAGTTACTTAACCCTTGCTTGTCTGCCTCAGTTTCCTCATCTGTAAATGAAAATAATAAAAGCAACTCCTCCACCAGGGCTATTGCAAGAGTAACATAAGATAATATGTTCTACAAAACTTAAATTCCTATATAAATGCTTACCTATTGTGACTATTATTAACAATACTAGGGTCATCATTGCAGTAGCAGTATAAGAATCACAGAATAATTATAACCCACGTGTATGTAACATATAATAATTTTCCAGAACATCAGTAGTGTTCTCCCTGTTTTATAGAGGAAGAAACTGAAACTATTTGTATAATTAATCTTATGATTTGCATTGCTTTCACTAAACTTGTTTCTCTTTCCTTATTGTTCTCCATTAAAAAAAAAACAAATAAAAAAGGTAAAGGTGATGAATTCATGCTAATAGTTATTATTAGTGTCAAGAGGCAAGATTTCAATATAGTTCTTCTGACTTGGGCTGAGCCCAGTCCTCCATCAGCAATGTCACAGTGCAATGGGAGAGGTCAATCACTCCAAGCTGCTCCCAAGCAAGAAGCAGAAGCATATCATAAATAACCATCTAGCCTTTGTTTGAGGATATACGGAAGAAGAAAAAAAAGAAAAAAAAGAAAAAGTTAAAAGGGGGGAAAATGAATTAAAAATAGCAATTAAGAAGAATCTTAATTAAGATTGGATTAATAATGCTAGTAACTGACTTGAGATATAATATTTTAAGATATGTATATTTTGCAATCCAGAAAACATAGATCACACACAGACACACACACTTATACAGGGTGGTCTAATTTTTTGTTTTATTTTTGTCCCTCCCAGTCTTGATATTCCCTAACCAAAACCCTTCATCCTACCTGTTATCCCTTTATATCTTCATCCTTTTCTGGAAATGTCCCCATATATAGAAAGTAGAATCTTCCAGACCAGAAACTTCCAGTCTGTTTCCTTGCTTAGTGACTTTCTTGTAACTACAAGTCAACCCAATATGAGTGGGCTCAAACCTTTCCTCTAAAATTCAAAAATGAGTATCAGAGTAGACCTTATGGATGGAGTAAAGATGGCATGTGTAAGGACCTTACATAAATCAGGGACCTGGAAGAGTCTCATTCTACCATGAATATTTTTCCTCTTGCCATTACCTGGGAGCCCTAGTGGTCCAAGTTCCCCTGGTAACATTATATGCTATGTTTTTCTTTTGTCCTTTCTAAGGATGCTGAAAATGAGAAGATGACACCAGTGGACTGTAGTGACCCCTTGTTTTCTTTGTCTCCCGCTCTTTGTTTTCTTGAGGGTTCTCTATTCTAATAGTATGGTCTTCATTTAAATTTAAGATTCTTCATTTGGGGTCCATGGGATCTCTAGATTTCAGTGTCTCCATGAATTTGGATGGAAAGGAAAAATATATCTTGTTTCATTTTGTAATTTTATGCATTTATAGACATTTTTCTGAGAAGGTGTTCACAGACTTCTCCACATGGACAAAGCAGCACATGACAAAAACAAAGCTAAATAACCTTTATCTTTTATACACCAAATAAAAAAAAATCTGTTCCTTTCATATTTACTAGTCTCATCTTGGTTTTTTGAAAAGACTCTCTAAGCTCTCTGAGCACAGTTCTCCATACTTTCTAAATAACATATTTGTTTTATTTGGTTCTGATTAAGGAATTGTGGCCATTTTCAGTCCTTTTATTTTATAGCTTTCATAGGATCTTGAAGTCTGGGTGCTGTTGGTTAAACCCAAGAAAAGACTTAGAGGTTTGGAAGATTGAAAGATGAAGGTGCTTTAGTTACTGGTATGTAGAAAGATTTAGAGGGAAGAAATTCCTGAATATGGTTACCATAGTTAAGAGGCCACTGAAACAGAAACAGACATGAGACTTCTAAACGAAGAGGTAACTCTGGGAATAGTGAGGAAAATAGAGATATGATAGATAATTTGAGCATTTCCATGCATGTGGATGAAGGAACTGTCAAAGTTAGAGACAATAATAATTGACATAAATACATGTATATGTAAATACATAGATACATAGACAGACAGAAAGATAGATGGATAAACAGAGAGATAGAAGGATAGAGAGGACAGACAGATAGGTATGGTTATATGTTAAATCTCTTCACACAACACTATTAGGAATAGATACGAGTGTCCTTTATCCTTTTTTTACAGATGAAACAACTGAGGTTTACAGGGCTTTTAGAGATTTGGGATAATGACCAATTATAAAAGGCAGATTGCAATTCACATCTCTCTGCCTCCAGTTCTACCTCTATAACTTATAGGCCCCACCACTAACAAGTGTAAGAGATAGAATTGAAACTCAGGTCTTATTGGTTCCAATAACAAGATTTTTTTATCTTGGTAGAATGAGAACTTGGTGGGCTTTTTCCAGAAATAAGGAAATGAGAAGAGGAGCTTAGTTGGGAAGAAAATACTGTTAGATTTTTAAAATACTTTCCTTTCTTCTCACTTCTATTTGAAAGCTAAATAATGAAATGAAATCAATAGGCCAGTATTGAAATGGTTAGTTCTTTGTGCTGGAGACTATCTCTGAAGACACCAAATAGCTTCTCCAATACCCTGAGTTCTCTTTTTCCTCGACTTTCATCTAAGTTACTCCTATTTGTTTCTTTCTGCACAATCATCGGTAAAAGTAACCCACAGTTCCAAACTTCTATTTAATGAATATTTATGGTATAATTTGTACTAGCGTGAGATACGCAATGGCTCCTTTCTGCATTGTTAAAAGACCTGGAAGTTTGCGTACAGCCAGGGTGAGATTAGTGTCTCATTCCTCATGCTGGCGTTAAGAAAACGTTTACTGGAGTGGCACTCCAGGGCCTAATTCGGACAAAACGGAAACCCTTTGTGAAGGCTTTTTTCCCTCACTTTGCTCTGAGAAAGTGCTGAGCACATTTCAACTGGAAATATAAACTTTAGTGCATTTTAGCAACTCATTAAATTCCTTTTTTTTCTGAGTTCATTTATAGGTGGAATTCATTAGAGTAGAAATGTAATTTTGCATGTAACAGTGGAACATGAAATGCTCAAGTTCAAATAAAGGACCTTTGTCATGGAAAGTTAGAACCAAAAGAAATCTTAAATCTGGAGATTTTTAACTTAGGATCCATCAACCAGGGCTTCCCATGGACTTCAATGGACAAAAGAAGCAGATCTTTAAATAAAAACTGGATTCTTTTGTAATCCTCTTCTATGTCATGAAAGCAAAAATATTATTCTGAGAACAAATTCATAGACTTCACTAAATTTACAAAAGGGTCCATGATACAAAAAAAGGTTAGGAACCTATGTCATAGAATACAGAGCATCAAAACCAAAAAGGGACCTTATAAATGGAGCTGGAATAAACTTGAAAAACCATTTCTTCCAGAAACCTCCTTTTAAAGGTGTAATAAGAAAGCTAAAGAAATGGAATTTGCCCATCATACAGCTAGAAAGTAGTTGAGGCAAAGAAAAATGTCAGATCTTCCAAGTCCTCATCCCATGGTCATTCCACAACAATGCTTAAATACTAAATGTACACGTAAAAATATAATTTTATATGAGACACATAGCAAAATGAAATACTCCAAGTATCAAAGACAAAACATGACTTATATCCTACTATAGTCCTCTGATTACCCAGTGGAGTGTTTTTGTACTAAGCTCATCACAATAGAATTATAAGAGTGGAAAGGATAACAAAAGGTAGCCTAGGGCCATCTATCCACTGTCATACTATACTTCACCTTAACTATCTTCTGAAGTCACTTACCTAAGGCAATATTTCATAATTTTTTGATCTTCTTATTTTTTTTCCCTCTCATGGATCCTGAATTTTATGTTTTAGTTTTGGTTAGGTTTTTATTTTTAAGGTGGGGGTAACATAGGTCACTTGAAGGCAGGTATTATTTTGCCTCTCATTGTTTAATCTGAATCTTTCCTTGCATTTAAAAATCCATTTAAATAAATGTCAGAAATCATGGTCATCCAGTAGCCTAAATTTGAAGAATGTTAGAACTTCTGAGAAATCATTTAGTCCCAATGTAAAACAAAGGTCACATAGTTTTAATGTTTTTTCTCCAGTGCTTTCAACATTGTTAAACACTGCTGTTATTCTTATATTCTAAATTGGAATGCCCTGAGTGGTCTGCACTGGTTTATCTTCATGTATTTAACTGATATGAGGTTATTGGTGCATGTCATCTACTATAATTGCCCCATCTCCTAAAAATCATAGGAGAAGAAGGTATCCTTAATTACGACAATTAAAGAGGAATTGCCCAATTGAAATTATTTCTTCTTGGTGACATAAGGTCAATAGTCCCATTAATTATGAATATGTTTATCCTCCTCTGGGCCATCAGGCTAATTCTATTATGCCTGGGCATTTCCAGCCTCAGTTTTGTTCTCTCTGATAAAGAATATTGAACTTCCATTGTCGTGATGAATGACTCGTGAATAGCAGATTGTGGGCCATTTATACCAGAACCAAGGAAGCTCATCCTGATTTGTAGTTATTGTGAAATATGTCAAACAGTGATGAAGCAATTGCAATCTAGTGCTGTTACTAGAGGAAACCAGGAGATGGTTCCAACTGCTTGCCCATAGCTAGGGCTTGTATGTTAAAGGTTCTGTTGCCCTACTGCATCAGCAGCTATAACTGGGGGTAGATTAAGTTTTACAGGTTGTTAGAAAAGAGAAAGTGTGTGTTGTGAGGGGTGTAGGTCCATGATAGTTGTCCTCAAGGACTCTTACAAATGAAGGACAATAGGTTTGTTTTCTTTGGTCCCAGAGTTCAAACCAAGAGCTGTGACTGGAAAGAAAAAAAATGTATCAATCAGAGCTTGCCTATAGTAAAATGACTGGTTCCTAAGATAGAGCATTTCCCCTCAGTGGAGGTCTTTCTGCAGAGGCTGAATGACTACTTGTAGGAATTTGGTTTTATTTGCTTGTTTGTTTTTGACTTTAGCATCAAGAGGTATGCATACCAGTGCTGGCTCTAATACTTTCTGTCTATGTGACCTTGGGAAAATGTGTTCATCACTCTGAACCTCAGCTTACTCATCTGAAAATTTAGAAGAATAACACATATCCTATCTATTCAGGTTTATTGTGAGACTGAAATGAGATTGTACTCATAAAATGTTTCATAAATATAAAAAGGGAAATTAATAGTGGGGAAAAGCTGGGAAATTGTCTAAATACAAAGATTATGAATGCCTCCAGAGGTAATTGGTTCCTCTCACTAGAAGCCTTCAAGCAAAGTTGATTGACTACTAGTTGAGATTGGTTTATCAATAACTATCACTACAAGACTTGCAAAGTACTATATATATATATATATATATATATATATATACATATATACATATATATGTATATATATACAATATGTATATTGTTTTATTTGATCCTAACAGCCTTGTGAGATAGATTCTATTATTATCACTACAGAGGAAGAAACTGAGTATGAGAGAAAATTAATCAACCTGTCCAGCTAAGAAAGTGTCTGAGGCATGACTCCAAGTCCAGCCTTCTTATTAATGTGCCATCTAGCAACAATTCTTGTTCAGATAGGGTTAGAATGACTTCTAAGGTCCCTTCCAAATTTCAGTTTCTGTTATCCTGTTACATACAATATTCTGTTACATAATCTTAGATCTGTTAAGTAACTACTATATACAGAATATTGTACAAGGTTCTATGTTCAGTACAGACATAAGATGATAGTATCATAGATTTAGGGGATGTAACCCTTATCTCTTACTTTAAAGAAGAGTAAACTGAGGTTTCAATTACTTGTCCAAGATCCTGAAAGAAGATCTCCTAGGTTAGTTTTAAATCTACCACTTCTGACTCCGTAAGCAGTTTTCTTTTCACTATATTATGTTTTTTCTATGAAATAAAGGCAATTACTACCATTAAGGAAATTGCAGTATACCAGACATAACCAATATTTTATAGAATCAAAGAAATATTAGATTTGGAAGTAAATTTAGACATTGTATAACCCAATATATGCTAGGGTTGAAATTCTCCTCTAACTCTGTAATCTCTATGTTTTCACTCATAGCTTATTTGAATGTAGTTTCCTTGACAGCAAGCAGTTTTTATTTGTTTGTTTGCCTTTCTTTTCATACCTGGAACATTGCATTTAATCCATGACTATTAATCTGCTGACTCTCCCAGAAGATCTCTATTAATGAAGAACTCAATGTTTTTCAAGACATTTCATTATACTTTTAAAATGGTTCTAATTGTAGGAAAGCTATTTATTTTATTTTTATTTTATTTTAATTCCCCTGTATAAATCTGCCTCTATACAGTCTCTATCCATGTTCCTTGTTCTTAATACCAAGCAGAAAAAGTTGAATCTCTTATATATGGAAGACTTTCAAATACTTGACAGAAGCTATTATTCACAAAATATTCCTAGCAGCCAAGTCAACTAAAACTTAAAAGAAATCCCCTCTATAAAAATACTTTTGCTTAAAGATCTCCAATGAAGGAAAATGTGCTATTTCTTGAAATAACCCATTCCAGTATGGAGCAGCTCTAATTATTACTGTGTGTGTGTGTGTGTGTGGGTGGGTGGGTGTGTGTCTATGAGGATGGGGTGTGTGTGTGTGTATCTCTGTGTATGTCTGCATATCTATGGGAGGGTGATGGTGGTCTGTATGTGGGAAGGTGGGTGAGTATGCATATGTATGGGAGGGTGATAGTGGTGTGTATAGATGTAGATGGAGAGGGTATATATGTGAGGGAGATTGCAAAAATAAGATTCTGCCTAATTAAAGGACCATATATTTAAAGGTAGAAGGTCTGAGAGTTCATCAGATTGAGACCTCTTGTTATTTAGATTTGGCAGTTAACACCCAGTGAGAACTGGTTTGTCCAAGATAATTCACAAAGCAAAAGAATTAACATGTGACCCCAAGTCTTCTGATTCCAAATTAAATATTCTTTCTATTATACCAAAGGGAAAGCCTTGAATGACAAGATCAAAATACTTGTTTTAAGTACATGTTCTTCATTTCAACAATACAGCACTTCTAGCTAACAAAATACTACAGTAGTTTTTTTTTAATGTTTTCTACTTTACTAGCCTATAAGATTTATTTCTTTTTACCAGACCTGGAATTTGACTTTAGGTTTTCTAACTCCAAATCTAGTAGTGTTTCAATTTTACCACAGGGAGAGCCTTGAATGACAATCTTAAGGAACTTGGATTTTATTCAGGATCTAAATATTTCCTCTTCCATCAATAGGGCATTTTATTCTAAAGAAATATTGCAGCAATTTCCTGTTGTTTCCTATGATTATTTCCCCTAATAGATATGACTATTGACTTATTCACTTCCTACCTTTGTTTTAAGGAACACTATGTATGCCCAATGGAATGGATTTGAAACTGATACAGTGTGAGCCATTCTGCTATATTTTATTCAGAGTGAACAAATGGAGGGAGGAAAGGAAAAAAATTAAAAAGCTTTGTACCTTCAAGATGATCATTGTCAGCATGGTTGTATTCTAAGCACATGCTTAGAAAAGGGTGTCAGATGGGTGGCAGGAGGTCCAGAAAAGCCAGGCAAGGAGATGTACTTATTACTTAATGGGAGGGTATAACATCTCAGGAAAATGGGATCCAAGTCTGGAAATGACATTAATTTGAACCATTTTATTCAATTGGATTACTCAGCTTTAATATAGAAAAAGGCAGGAGGAAGGAGGAAATTCTACACAAACTATTATTAACTGTCCATCACTTTGTGTTTCCAAATGAAGGAGCCTTAGGAATGAAGTAAAGTTGTCCCAGATGATTAAATTTAAAACCCCATCTTTTTTAAGGACAAAAATGGCAGATTGGGTGAAACCATAGAAATCAGAGCTACGAACAAGAACAATGACATCACACAGTCTACCCACTTTTAGACAATTAATCTGGTTAAAAAGACTGTTGCAGCCTTCAGGACTTTGGAAGTCTACATTTACCTCTGACTTTGTGACAGGATTATTATCAGGAACTGATTTATTCATTCATAATAATAGCTCACAGTCCCATAGAACTTTCAAGTTCATAAAGTGCTATGTTCACACTCACCCTATGAAGAAGGAGCATGTGGATTATTGTTTTCTCCATTTTTCTATTAAGGAAATTGAGTCTAAAGAGGACAGTAACTTAGTCATGGATCACATAGTTAAAAAAGAGCAATATTGGATTGCAAATGGTGGTCTTGAAATTCCTTTTCTTTTGATCACATTTTCTACTACTCAGTAAACTACAAGACTCCCAATTGTCACCAGGATCAAATATATATTTCACATTTGGCATTTCAAGTTCTTCATACTTTGGCCCCTTCCTCTCTCTTCAAATAAACTCTTTATACATTATTCCCCTCCATCACTGCTCTAGCCTTGCCATCCTGGCTTATTTGCTATTCTCTTCTTAGGATACTCTATTTTCCATGATTATGTCTTTACATTCACTATCCTCCATACTTGGAATGTGCTCACTCATCATCTCTTCCTCTTAGAATGACTGGCTTCTTTCCAGACTCAGCTCAAATGCCACCTTCAGCAAGATGCCTTTCCCGATCCAAATAGCTACTAATGCTTTTTCTTCTTAAGCTGCCTTCCACATACTCTGTATTCATCATATACATATATATATATATATATATATATATATATACATACCAATTTATGGATATGTAACTACCCACCACTACTGGAATGTAAACTCCTTGAAAACAAGGACTTTTTTTCCAAATTTTCTTTATAGTACCAAGGATTCTTGAACAAGACTTTGCAAACTCTTCAAGGAGTTTATAGATAGATTTCAGGGAGTTTGTGACTATGGGTATAATGTATATATAAATATATATAATGTATCTTTTATGAAATATACATGTTTATATTAAATATATGCATGTATTCATGTATATAGTTAAACAAATTCAGGAACCCACTGAAAACTATGTCTATTAATCTTTCTCTCTATTTCAATATAACTGATTTCCTTTTTAATTCTATATATTTTATTTTATGAATGCAAAATTTGTGTAGAAATTTGTAGGCTTTGCCATACCACCAAAGGAGTCTGTGATCAAAAGCAGTTTAAGAATCCATCAATTAGTATGGTAGAAAAATGTAGAATTTATAAACTTAGAAAAGGATGAATCCTAAAAAATTATCTTTGCATGTAATTGGCAAAATAAAAATAAAAAAAGAATCCTTCACATGCTGCTATTCAAGAATATCTCCATTCTTATTAACTATATTATTCCTCATAAAGATCATTTCAAATATTTTGTTCCACTTTCAATTACATTCTGATACTTCCATTTTCAATTTTTGGATAACTTTTTTTTATATCATTTTAGGTTGTTGATAGAATTCTTCCTTTTCTAGCCTGAGAGGCATCCCACATATCAAGAGGGGAAAAAAAGAAAAAAGAGAGTAAAACTGATCAATTCCTCAACTATGTTCCAAGATACATGCAGCTATAGTACCCCACCTTTACTAAAAAAATAGAGAAGGGAGTTGCATTCTTATATTTCTTGAGAGGCAAAGGGAAAGGTAGGGGGAGAAAGTATTGTCATTATATTTATACAACGTTCAGTTTTTATTTTATGTTCTTTACCTTTTCATTTTTAAGTCATTGTGAATATCTGATTAAGAAGGAGGAAATATAAAAGAAAATAAATAATAAAATATCCTTTGTGTTCCAGGAACTTTATGTGGGAAATATCGTGTATGCAAAAATAATTATATCCAACATTCATATGGAATGGATGGAAGTCAACTATCTGGATGGACTAAGAAAGTTAACAGAAGTTGGCTTCTGAGCTAATTCTTGAAGGAACCCTGGCATTTTAAGGAGTAAAGATGAGGAAAGAGCAGTTTCTAGGCATGGAAGAAAACTAGTAAAAAAATTTCATTTCAGAAATGAAAAATGGGGTAGCATGAGGAACTACAGTAAAAAATACCTTACCTTGAAAGACTGCTACTCCTTGTCTTGATTGTTGTTGTTTATCCTTATTATAAAAGAGGACCAGTGATATCCTGAGGCCTTAACTTGCTCTTTAATGGGATATGAGTGGGTCATATCTGCAGTCATCAGCCTCACTTTTTTCCCCAAAGTTATCTAAGTCCAGTGGCAAGACAAAGGTCAAGATTACTGGTTATGGCCCAGGACCACTCCAGAAGTTGTCATCCCTCCAGCCTCCTTTGATTGTTTTTTTTTTTCTCCCAGAACTTCCATTTTAAGGAAAATACCAAGGTCAACCATGTCTTCATTTTTATTCCAGGCTTCTTTCAGGTTCTTACTCTACCCCACCATTTCTCTATCTTGTCTGCAAGATGAATACTTTACACACACACACACACACACAAACACACACACACACACACACACACACACACACACACACACACACACACACGTTTTCTTTTTCCCTTTATGCATTGTCTTCCTACATTAGAATATAAGTTCCTTGAGAACAAGGATTGTCTTTCTGCTTATATTTGTAGTCTCTTATCTCGGTGTTTAAAATATATTATTATTTTTGGTCAATTGTTTCAGTCTGACTCTTTGTGGCCTGAGCTTCATTTTCTTAGCAAAAATACTGTGGTATTACCATTTCTTTCTCTAGCTCATTTTACAGAAGCTAGCAAGTGACTTGGTAAGATAAGTCTTCTTAACTTCAGGCCTGTTGCTCTATCTACTGTATCACTTAGCTGATCCATTTATTACATGTTTGTTTAATTGAAGACTATTGGAAAGTAGAAAAAAATCAAGGTGCAAAGGGCTTCAAATAGAAAACAGAGAAGCTGATGTTTGATTATGGAAAGTTAGTGGGGTGTCTATTGAACAATGAGGTGATATGGTAAAATCCACACTTTGTAAAATCACTGACAACCATTTGCAGAATGTCTTGGAGTGGGAAGAGAGGAGAAAGAAAGATCAATTAGGAGCTTCTTACAATAATATCACAGATGAGGTATGAAAGGCTGTACTAGAGTGATAGTTGTATGACAGAAGATCAGGGAACCTACAGATGATATGTTATTGATATAGGAACAATAAGGGTTGATAACTAATTGAATATATTGTTTTCCTTGTTCTACTTATTTATCTTTGTATCATTTCTTTTAAGTATTTCTTTTTCTTTGTAATAGTCATCATTTTTTATGATCCAATAATAGTCCATTACCTTCATAGACCACAATTTGTTCCTGACAATGAGAATCTTCTCTATTTCTAGGTCTTGCTATTCCAAAATGGTCCAGACCTCATGCTTAAAAGTAGATAATTCTGTCCTCTTAGATGATTGAAGAGATTCAGGTCATCTGATAGGAAACCCTCTCAGTTCTTTTCTATTCCTTAAAACTTCCTCTGACTCTGCTGAAAATTATTTTTAAGCATCACTGACTTCCCAATCTTTCAATCAAATTCCCTTTTTTCCCTTAAAATTTAATCCTTCTTGATAACTTTCTAGCTTTAAATGCTATTAACCACTCCCTCCTATGACATATATACTTTTCCTTTGTTTCTGGTTTCTAATGTACCTTCAGTGCAATCCAATAAACATGAATTAAGTGCTTAATAAGGACCAGGGATACAATTAATTTAAAAAGAGATGTTTCCTGCCCTCAAGGAGTTTACAATCTAAAGGAGAAGGGAGAAAGTGAGTAGAGATGGGGAGACATCTCTTGGCATCTTGGTCCTTTAAGGCAGAGCACCAGATGTAGAGTTACCTGAGAATTTCTGCTCTCTACTGAGGAAGGTATTGAAATCTCCAATCAGAGCAGAGAGGAGGCTGAGGGAGGTGGTGTTGAGCAAGATTTGAATCAGCAGTGTGGTGATGAGTTTAGATGTGGTGAGTTATAATGGGAAGAACATCTTGTTTGGGGAGTTGAAATCAAAGAAGCAGCTGTAAAGTGAAATAAGCTGAGAATCCTCTTTCTTCCCTCTACAAAAGTATAGTGACCTATTCTGTAATGAAGCATTGTTTCAGCATTATTATGAAAAAGTGTATTAGGAGAAGCAGCCTAGGATAGAGTTTGCATTGGAGTAAAATCTATGGATTTCAATCATATTTCTAAAATAGATTTTATCTTTGTGTTTGTGAACAAGCTGCTTAAACTCAGTATCTTAGAAAATTCTCAAAGACTTTCAATTACAAAATTCCTTCAGATTATCATTGTTAAATCTATTTCCTCACTGGAAATTCAATTCACAGATGAAATCAGAGGTCCAAGTAGTTAAACAAAAAGAATGCATCAGGGAGCAAATGGTAGCAATGGTAAGGCAGATATTTTAGTAGGTGACTCCAGTCAGGCAGAATATATACAAATAAGGAGTGCTTACATTTAGAGTGATGGCAAATGGGAATGAGAGGATGGGTCAAATGTGAGAGAGGTAGGACAAGTTGCGAAGTACAGGACTTGGTAACTAATTAAATAAGATATAGAAGTTAGACAACTTAAAGATGATATCAAGGTTTCAAAAACTAGAGGGAAAGATGATGCCTTTGTAAGAAATAGTGAAATCAAGAAGATAAAGCATTTCTTTCTTTCTATGGGCATAGAACTGTCCTCACTTCTTGGAATGAAAATACTAGCAAAAATTCCTGCCCTCAAAAACTTGCATTCTTATATAGGGACAATACATAAAGGTAAGTAAATGGGTATGGGGTAGAGGGTGTGTCTGAGAGTGAGACATGGTTATCAGTAGAGACCATACTGGAGAATAAGAGAGGCAGGAAAGGATCCAGGAGTAGAGCAAAAGTCTGAGTTTGACAGGCTTAGACACTTATTCAAAGTGAAGATCTAATGACAAGTTACCAAAGTATATAGGATTGAAGGAATCTGCCAAAGGGAAAAAGCTACAGGCTGGAGGTATCCTAAAGGATGAAAAGGCTTCTGATATATGGTGGAGAAACCCCAAAAGTTCAGAAATAGAGCAGAGCTAGAAGAAAAAAGAAAGAATGTGGATTTAAGGGAGAGTTAACAAGTTTGTAGGTTATTGCATCATAGATTTAGAGCTAAAAGGATTTTTAAAGGCCATCTAGTTCTACCAGAGAAAAGTGAAGTCCAGAGAGTGACTTGCTCAAGAGTATCCTGAAAAAAAAAAATGACATTCAAACCCAAGACTTCTCACTTTAATCAAGCCCTCTATCCATCCTGATCATTCATTTTGAAAGAAAATTGAGTACTCAATTCGAGATGGACTGATAGTGCTGATCTTCATCAGCAATTTGAGAGGACACAATTCAGCCTGACTTCCCCCTGCACCGCCCTCCCAAATGACTTTAAAAATGGCAGGTGTCTTTCAAATGTCTGTAGACCTAGGATGGGCTCTACTTAACCTGGGCTCTGCCTCGTGAACAGAGCAAATCCTTTGCAAAGGCCCCATGAAGAGTTAAGGGGAGGTATTTTTTTATTTTTCAGTCATCCTTATCAAACTCTTTCATTTGAATGTCAATATAGATGTTCATAAGTAATATCAGCATCCCTTGAGAGAAAATTCTGGGCTTGCAAGCAATATCTCTAGTATAGGAGGTAGAAATGGGAGTTGTGAGATTTCCGTTATCTAGATTATATCAAAAAGGATTATTTGGGAGGGAAGAATACTTCCAATAAATAAAAGGGATCACATCTTTTCCAAAAATCAGAGATTTCAGTATTTTCAAACCAAGTATAGGATGTGGTTGTATTAAAATTAGTGCAAAGAAGGATGGAAGGAATGAATTGGAAGTTAGAAATCTGCTTAGCAGCAAACATCTCAAATTCTTACATTGAATCTGACACTGATAATAATAACAATTATATAGATTATTATATAATATACAGCATGTATTTTATATTAATATTAATGTAATATTTAATTAATATTGATATTAATATTGATATATTATTGATAATATATGTGACTCTGAACAATATATTTAACTTTCCTGAACCTTAGTTTCTCCACTTGTACAATAAATGGAATTGAACTACATGGCCTCTAATGTCACTTGTGCCTCAACATCTATGATCTTATGAACCTGTAAATGTTCTGGGTTATAAAGAGTGGAATAGAGAATGTTAGATAACCAATATCAAAGCTAATAAGTCCTCAGTTCAAGTATTACCTCTGATATTGAACCTTGGACAACTAATTTTGCCTCTTGATGTTAGATCACTCCCTAAAATATGGTTTCTTGGGCTTCTTTATATCCTGGTAAAACCTATGAACACATTTTTGAAATCATATTTCAGATACATAACAAAAAAAAAGGATCGTGAACTCCAGGTTAGGAATCCCTTTCCTAAGAGTATTCATTATAGAAAAAGATTTCGGTGAATATTGGTATAGGTTTTTCTTACTTGGGAGCTTATTATGGCAGTGAAATCACAAAATTGAACCTCTATTCCTATCCTTTCTTCATAACAACCCAGTGGTAGATGTACCATAAATCTTATGATCCCCATTTTACAAATGAATAAACTAAAGCAGTTAACAAGCAAATGAAATGTCTTAGTTGGAATTCAAACCCAGGACCTTTGGTGATATGAAAGGAGAACTTGATTTGGAGTCAGAAGACTTGGGTTGAATTTGTCTCCTCTTTTTTATCACCTGTGATATCTTATTTACTTTACCCCCCTGGTTCTAAGTTTTCTTTCTCTTTAAAATGAAGGGGTTGCTCCAAATCTTGATATCCATGTAGAGATGGTTCTACACCCTCTGAATCTATAATTTTGTAAGTAGTTATTCAAAACTCAGAGAGAAAAATGATTTTGTCAATGGTCAGTCATGCTTGGCATTTATCCAGTTAGAGCTATAGAGAAAAAACTTGGAAAAAGCCACAGCTAAGAGACGAGGAAATATGGTAGCTTGTAGAAGTACTGATAAGAGCAACTCATATATCCACATGGTGCTTTAGACCTACAAAGAACTTTATGATTTTTATTGGTTGATATTTTATGTTTCCAATTACATAACTTATGAAAGTTTTTCAGCATTGAACCATTTGTATTTTTATAAGTAATACAATTTTCTTTCACTCTCCCTTCCCAGCTCCCTCCCCACAGAGGCAGTCTAGTGAACATTGTACATGTACATTTGTGTTTAACATGTTTATATATCAGCTATTTTGTGTATGAAGAATTAGGATTAAGGGAAAAGAAAGAAACCTTTTGGATAGGAAAGAAAAATGTAAGAGAATTTTTTTTAAGTGAACAATAGTGTTCATTCATATTCTGTGGGGGGTTTTTTTGCTTCTGTTTTTTTGTCTGGATGTGGGTAGAAGGTCTCCTAGGGTTGTCCCAGCTCTCTGAATGGCTGAGAGGAATCTCATCTATCACGGTTGATCAACTCACAATGTTGTTGTAAATGTGTACAATATTCTCTTCTTCTCCCTTCTCAGCATCAGTTCCTATAATTCTTTCCATGATTCTCTAGAGTCTGACCATTCATCTTTTCTTATACAGCAATAGTACTTCATAACATTCTTATACCATAACTTGTTCAGTCATTCCCCAATTGATGCACCACCCCAAAGGACTATATCAATGTCACTGAATTTTCCTGTCTCAAAAGCCTCTAAGGTGGATATTGTTATCTTTATTGAAAAAGGCAGGATGGGGTGATAGCTGAAATGCTATCCTTGATCTCAAAAAGACCTAGGATTAAGTATGAATTCTTAAATATCATTTAACTTGTACTGGATGATGCAATGGATAGAGACAGCCAGTTTAAAAGCAGACTCAGATATTTACTGCTGTGCAAGTCACTTAACCTGTATTTGCCTCAGTTTCTGCAAATGAAAAATAGGAATAATAACAGTACCAACCTCTTGGCATTATTGTGAGAATTAAATGAGATAGCATTTGTAAAATGCTTATCATAGTGCCTGTTATAGAAAGGGTGCTGAATAAATGCTTGTTCTCCTTCCCTCTCTATGCCTTAGGCAAGGACCACCTGGTATCTATTAATTAGCCCATTTCTGTGTGAGTTAGTAGAGGGTATTCCCAAATCTAATTTATAATGAAACCACAGATCCAGAGGGAAATATATTTAGATATGGGAAATAACTTGCCCAATGTCACAAAAACTGCAATAACAACATAGATGATTTTGGGGGGAGGAGGAAAAGATGATGTCCAGATTTATGATTTCATTTCATAAAGAGCATTCTGGCTATTAAACTCCTTTATCCAATGCATATCAGAACTGATCTGGAAGTTATAGTCTTGGTGAGCTTCCCAGGGCATTGACAGAGTAATTGATTTGCTTAGGGTAACAGAGCCAGTATTGATCAGAGGCAGAATTTAAATCCAAGTTTGTTTTTTTCCCCTGAGATTAACATATGTAAAGAAATTTGCGAACCTTCAAGTGCCATATAAACATAAGCTGTTGTTGTTCCTGCCTATCTACTGCACCCACAGACCTGTCAGTAGCAGTGACAATTATTTAGATAGCACTTTCAGGCTTCAAAAGTTATTGTCATCAGAGACAGACCCAAGACTTGAACCCTATTCTCCTGACTCCAACTTCATTATTATTCTCAGTACATAACATTCTCAAAAATTCCCAGTCATCACCAATTACTTCTGCAAAACATGGTTCCCAAGGAAGGAACTAGTGACTGAGGAGGTAATAACGGTTGTCTCCTCTTACAGATGCTAAAAGGGAAGCTGACACTATCTAGTTGTCTAAAAGATGGACAGGAGAATGACTTTAAAATCATAATCAGTTTCCATGTGAGTTAGCAAATAATTTGTTGAGAAAGACTGCTAAGTCTGTGTGATCACCAGTGAAACATGAGTCAGAAGTATGACATGGTTGCCCCAAACTAACTACATCTCAGGTTTAATTTATAGACATAGAACATCTTGAATGAAGGAGGTGATAATTCTATTGTAATCTGACCTGGTCACACCCAATTTGAATTATACTATCTAATTTTGCTTTGCAGTATTTAGGCAAGATCGTGACAATAACCAAACTATATATAGAGAGTATATATGTGTGCAATAAAAATGTAATACTAGTCAGCAATCATTAACCAAATGGTACTATATATTCTGACTCTGGGAATACAAAGAAAGGCCAAAACATGGCTTCTGCCCCTAGGGATTTTCCAGTCTAATGTGACAGACAAAATACGAATAACTATTTTGTGTACATATATATATATATATATATATATATATATATATATATATACATATACATATATATATATATATATATATATATATATATATATATATATATATATATATATATATATATATATATATGATGGATTAGACTCAAGGAGGGTTAGAGAAAAGCTTCTTATAGAAGGTGAAATTTTAGCTGAGACTTAAAGGAAGCCAGGAATTCTAGAAGGTTGAGATGAGTAGGAGAGTCCAACTATAAGGTATATCCAATGATGATGTGACATGGTGATAAGATCCCAAGAATTCCTATTGGGACCAGGTGAGAAAAGTGAGAACCTGTGTGCTAGGGACCAGAAGAGGAACACAAGACTCAAGGAACAATTTTGTACTACATCAAATAGGAAATGTTGTTCTGGTTCACTTTTCTGTTTTGGAATCATCAACTCTTTTCAAGATTCAGTTTGTCATTTTCTAAATTGGATCTTTCCTATTTGGTTATGCTACCCCATGCCCAAATCTCCTCTGAAAGCTATCTTAAAATGGTTTTCTTCATTTTTTTTGTTTTACATTTTATTTTCCTAAAGGTAGAATAGAATGGTAACTCCTTGAGGGTAGGGAGTATTTTGATCTTGTATTTCCATGACTTAGGACATGGTAAGTATTTTTTTAAATGTTTATTGAACATACTTCAGTTCAATAGATGTAACATAGATCAGGCCCAAAATGAGGGCCTATAGGCATGCACAAAGAATAATTATATGGGGTCTGACTTTCTCTTGGAGGTTAATTAATGTACTGGAGCAAAGCACAGCCCCAGTTAGAGCTGTGAGACCACTAAAGTTCCTATTAATTCTCTGATCCAAGAACTTCAACACTTTTCTTTCTGGAAATCAAGGAATAAAGCAATATTGTATAAAGGATGTTTTGGATATTGTTATGAGTGAATATAGTCAACTTGGGATCATTATTTTAAACATTTGTAAGGTTCATAAACTGTCTTTATTTTTGAATTGCCAACCAAGTATACACAAACAGAACTAAGTAGAAAATATACAAGATGAGAAGAGGGAGTCCATTGATTGTGGTGAGTGGTGAAAAGGGAAATTAAGGAATTGAAGAATATGTAACCCTGAACCTCTTGGCTTGATTAGTTTATTTTCGGTATATAAAATCTTTTGGTTAATGCAACCCAAGGGTACATTAATAGAAGAAATTACACTATGAACTCTAGGGACAAGCAGTATTTGGTTCATCTCATCAATTTTTCCCTATATCTTCTCCATAGTAGTTACTTAGTAATTACCTGGGAAGGGGAAAAAAAGAAATAAAAAAGAAAAGAAGGTTATTTTCTGGTAGTAAGTACTATTAAATATGAAAATGGTATACAGAAGGATATTTTAGAACCATCTTTCTGTGAAGTAGAGGGGAATCAATTGTCATCTTTCCAATATGGTTAGGATATGGTCTTATTCAAAATCTTAGAAATCATCTAACTCAAACCCTTCATTTTGAAAATGAAAAATCTGAACTTCAGAAAGCTGAAGAGAGTTAGGCAAGGAAGCATGTTCGGTCAGTGACAGAAGTGGTATTAAAATCTAAGTCTTCTAACATCAAAACTGGTAGTTATATTTTAAATTTAATCATAGATTGGTAATAAGACCTTAAAGATCATCTAGTTCAGTGCTTATCATCTCACTGATGAGAAAATTGAGATCTAGAAATGTTAATAATGCACCCAAGGTCATGCAGATAGTGGGAAGCAGACCAATGATTTGAACCCAAATGTTTTAACTTTTCAAGCCACTGCACTTTCAAATAGACTAAAAGTCTTGCAATCTTTGAATACAGAATGTTCTAATACAATTTTCTAATGATAACAGGAATCCTTTGAGCACAAACCTAGAGAAGTAATCATTTAGCCTTGCTTGAACCCTTCCAGCATTAAAGAGTTCAATATGAAAAACAATTACCATTTATATTTGCTAACTCTCCATTTTGTTAATATTCTTTCTAAAATTGTTTGCTAAGAAATGAACACAATTGATCTAGATGTTGTCTTAGCTATTTATAATTGCCTCCTTTATTTTTTTTCTTTTGTACCACAGTAGTTCTAGGTCACCTCTCCATCACTTTTGTGTCCAGAAACCTGTTTCTAGAGGAGATGACTTACATTCCATCTCTTGAGTAGTTATGATTTTGTATTTGTCTTATGTATATCCATTATATCTTGTTTAATAATTATTCGTATACTCTCTTTTCTTTACAATTCTATAAGTTCCATGAGGACCAGACTCCCATCTTATTGTTCTTGTGTCCATCCATAAGACCTAATACTGAGTTCTCTGTATAGATAAACAGGTATAGAGATTTGTAGCTGCATTTGTATTGGTTCAACAAACATTTCCTTAATTGCCTAACATATGTCAGACGTTATGCTTGGAAATGGATTTCAAAATAATAATAAATCTTCAAGGAGCTTGTATTCTCTTGAAAAGTTTATTCTATCATGTGTATGCAGATAAATAAACTACAAAATAAATAGTAATCAACAGGTAGGATAGTGGAGTTCAGAGTTTATATAGGACAGTTATGTCCTGTCCTTCCCTGAGAACTGGTCATATCTTTTCCCACAGGGAATAGCCTTGAGTATAACTTTTCCTTTAAAGATCCTTGTCCCTTTCCCCTCTTGTTTCTACTTGGAGCTGAAAGGTTTCCTGGGATCCAATGATTTGAGTAACCTCACCTTTCTGTATCAGCAAATGAGATATCTCAGTCTAGAAATAAGTAGCAAATCTCAAATCCAATTTAAATTCTGACTTTGGGGAAGTTTATCAAAATTATTCATAAAATCATTCCATAGAGTTTTTGATGTCTCAAGCTAAGAGAGAAATCTTGACTGTTTGGACAGAGATGCCACTCTCTCACCTAGGTCTAATAAAATTCTGTATATTTTAAGTTAACCACTACCTTCCTCCATTTCCCTTCTCTGGGTAAAATCAATATGTGTACAGTGTACTCTTTAATATTCATGCTTGATTATGGATTTTATATAAGGAGAAATAAAATCATAATAAAGAAATAATTTAAAAGATGGTACATATATATTATGTATGTATGTGTGTGCATAAATATACCTCTCCTGCAATATATATATATATATATATATTTGCATATTATACATGTATCTATGTATCTTGAAAAATAGCTATAGATATATACACACACACTCACAAATACACAAATATACCTAATACTTGTAGTACACACACAGGCTGTGAGAGAAATAAAGGGAGAATTTCAAATTTTTCTTGACTTTTCCACAGTGCCTAAGGCTTGTTTCTTATGGCAAATACACTCAGATCCTTCTTCCCTAAAGTAAAGGCTGGGCCTGTTTATGTTTAGTCTATGTTTAGTCCACAGTCCAGATTGCCAGAGGAATGTTATAGTCTTCTCCCTTTCATAGTTTATCTTGACTCTCTTTCCTCTCTCTAGTAAGCTACTGTGTCCCCCATAATATTTATTGCAGAACAATTTTAAGGGTTCCATCAGAGAAAAAAAAAATCTGTGTTCAGTCCAGTCAGCAAAAGAACTCTAACTTCTTCAAAGGATGAAAAATTTACAAATTCCATAATTCCTAGCAACTCTCTAGATATCTCTTTCTACTTATGTGAGATTCATTAGCTGTCAAAGGTTCTGTTGCATACAAAAGAGATGTCAGGAAGTAAGGAATATCATTTTCAACCAAGAGGGTTACAGTCTCATATCAAAAAATGGAATTTGGACTGAACTTATAAAGGAACTGGTATTATAAGGAATAAAAGTAAGGAGAGAGATCAAATAGTAAATTTTCAAAATTTTCAAAATTTCATAGATGATATAATCTCACATTCAAGGAAGAATGTTCAATGTTCAATAATGAATGAACAAATGCATTTTTACTCAAAAGCAATTTTTATATGGACTACTTTAGAACTGACCACTGAAGATGTCATTGGTGGCTAAGAACTAGAGGGAGACAAAACATAGAATGGTAAAACATAGAACAGAGAATTTTTTTTCTTTTTTAATTATGTTATTCTATAAATTCTAGTTAATGATAATAATAAATGCAACAGTGACATTTTTATGAAGCAATGTAGTGAAATAGACAGAGAGCTGTCCTGAGATTCCTTGAGGAGTCAAATTGAAATCCCACTTCAGATATATATTAACTGTGGGTGAACACCATCTTTCACCTTTCACTGCTCCTAGACAACTTTTTAAGACCTAAATTGGACAGAAGATGCTAATCTGAGTTGGCAGAACTGATTTCCTCATTGAATGCTCTTTATTCTGATGAAATCATGGATTCAATAAAACAAATCTGTAAGAATTTACTTTTATTTAGTGCTTTAAACTTTACAAAATTCTTTCCTCATGCCAACACTAGGAGGCAAATAATATACATATTTTACTACATGAGACAACTGGTAGGTAAACGGATAGGCTAATGGTCTCGAGTCCAAAAGACCTGACTTCCAATATGACTTCAGATACCGCATTACTTTCTGACCTTGAACAAATCACTCAGCCTCTGCTTTAGTTTCCTCAACTATAAAATAAGGGTAATAAGAGCAACTATTTTACAGGTGATTGTCAGGATCAAATGAGGTAACATTTGTAAAGGCAAGTAGTATTTTGCCTTACAGATAATAGGTGCTTGATAAATATTTCTTTCTTTCTTTCTTTGTCCTGACTTTATTATACCCATCTTATTGATGAGGGGATGGAAACTCAGAAAGTACGGCTTACAAATTCATACAACTAGTAACTTTGGATACTTAGGTCCTTTTACTTTAGACTTACCATTTCCTTGCCCCAACCTCTACAATACCACATTAATTGTATTTGAAGAGACCTTGAAATATGTAATATTAAAACACAAAAGATAAAACTCTAAAACCTGAAGGGACTTTAGGTTAGCTAGTTTAACCTTCTCCTTTTTCTATTGAGGAAGGTGAGGCCCAGAGAGAGTAGATAAGTAAATACTCAAATTCACCTAGGAAATTGCTAGTAACACCGGGACTCAATGCAGGTCCTACGACTCCTGTCTCAGTTCCTTTCCTCATACCATCATTCTGCCTTCCACCTCAAAAGGTTATATGGTTCAAATTCAGATTTATCTAAACAGCTCAAACACAAATTCTCTATTTCTTGTGCAAAGCATTTCAGACATTGTCCTTTTGTTGATTTTGAAAGGGCTTTATGTTTGGAGTACTACCATTTATTTTTACCCATGCTAGCAAGCCTTTGGGATGTGGGTGGAACAGGAAATGTTGGCTCCCAACAGCAGGGCTAAAAATGTGCTTGCAAACCTGGCAATTAAAGTGCCCTGCTTTCTCTAAACCTCACCCTCTTTTGTGTACTCCGGCACTTTCTTTTCAATTAATTCTACCCCTTTCTGTTCCTTTTTTGCTTCAACTTTTGACCTGGTCTTTAGTCTGAGCCCCTCTGATCACTGTACCAAGGAGAGAAAACAAGAGAGAAAGAGTCTAAAAGAGATTTGTTGAACTAAGAACAGGACCGAATTCAAGGAAAATAAGAAGCTTCCTTCAGATAAAGAGGAGGAGGAGGGTGCACTTGGTTTGTTCCAAGAATCCTTGAGTTTGGGAGGGTGGATATGCCCCCTCCCACTTTAGCACATCATGATCCCCCCCATGCCTCAGTAAATTTTGATAAATTCTTTTAGCCACCTTAAAATTCATCACTGGCTGGTGAATTCTTAGGTGAATTCTCTTCATATGTGTGTGTGTGTGTGTGTGTGTGTGTGTGTGTGTGTGTGTGTATATATATATATATATATATATATATATACATACATACATAGGCTGGTACTCAGACACATACAGAGGGGCAGATTATCGTCATGGTCATCCTCAAAGTTGTTGGGGAGGGGTCATTTTTTCTTTTGTTAATCTTGGAAGAATGTTTCCATAGTTCTCTATTGACACTGCCTTCAAAAGTCCAATGTCACTTTCATTATTAATTTTGTTATTTTCAATAATCAAATTATAAAGGTAGACTGGTGACCTTGAAATTTGGAAGGTCATACTCTGCCTCAGTGAAATCACATTCCTGGCATCATTTCTGTCAATACTAATAATAGACTAACTGGTATCCTAGAGTCAAAGCCCAATGGAAGAATATATTTTGAACAATTAATAAATTCATAATACCATTTTTGTGTACTTTTGGAACAGTAGATGAATGCCAATAGATTTAGAAAGTTTTCAACAAAAACCTATAGTGTCAGCAAAATAGCCTATCACCCTAAGACAGTAATGAAAAGTTAATACTTTATTATTATAAAAAACAGAGATAAAAAATATTGCCATATTCCTGTAGTCTCTATTACTGGGGAGGTTGAGGATGGTAGAATGCTTGAGTTCACCAGTTGTGACCTACAATCTTAAGACTTGTGTCCAAGTCAAATCTGAAACCATTTATAGAACACCCTCAGGGGTGAAGGACCACCAATCTGCCTAAATTAGGAAAAATTGACCCAGATTAGAAAAACAGGATAGCTTCCATGTCATGATAAGGTGCCAGAAATCTAGTTAATGTTAAAGAAAAGATGTTGATATAAAAAACAACTATTTTTCAAAAACAAGCAGGAGAATATATATCCATTCTAAATGTACAAATACTAAAATTTCATTGAGAAGAAAACACATAAATTTCAATGATACCATGGTATTATTAGCAACAGATCTATAATGTGTAATTGTATGGATATAACACTGACCCATAAAAATTTAAGAACATTTTTAATGCCAATACTTATGGATCCCCAGTCTTCACAGAATTAATCAATCAATGATCATTAATAAGTGCCGACTCTGTAGAGACACAGTAGAAGAAATCAATATACCATGTGGGAACTGCAAAGAGTTCATATCATCCACCCTGTCTGGTCTGCTACTAGAATTTTATATAAGATGCTCTCAGTAAGTCTGCAAAAGGTGAGCTTCAATTTCAATATTTTTATTCAAGTGCAAAAAGCTGTCATTTTATCCATTCACATAACAGGTCATCAAATATTGAACATAAAAGAATAATAGTTGAATAGAAACTTGTCCCAGGGTATTTTCTTCCTCTTTTGGTCTCATTTATTATTCCTAGGATTTCCTCCCTTCTCCTTACATGTTGAATAGTCGAATATCCATGCTTTAAAGTCAAATTCAAATGCTGCCTTCCCTTTGAAGACTTTCTTGATCCCCACCATCAATAATGGGCATCAGATAGTAGGGTTTTTTTTTTGGTAAGCCTCTAATCATAAGATCAGACAGCAAAGCAAGGCAATGGATAGAGCTACACGGAGGCTGCTGTCTGCAATCAGGAAGGACCTGAATTCTAATTTATACTCAAGACTTACTGAGCAAGTGACTTAACCCTGTTTGCTTCAGTTTCGTCATCTGTAAAATGAACTGGAGAAGGAAATGGAAAGTCATTCCAGTATCTTTACTAAGAAAACCCCAGCTAGAGTGCAAGGAGTCAGTCACATATGAAGCAACTGAACAATAATAATCATGATAAGATTATATATTATCTATCCTAACTATATCTTTATGAATCTTCCAGTCCTACTAGACCATAGGTTCCATTATAATAATATGGAATTTGATATTATCTTTAAGCACCACAGAATTTAATTCTATGTTCTGCAAAGAGTAGGGGCCTAATAAATGCTGGTTGAAGTGAGGTGAACCAAATAAGACAGTTCTCCAGGAATATAAACTCCCCTCAAATGTATGCTTCTTGAGGATAGGATCTTTTCCTAATTTATTCAAGATTTTAGCCCCACCTGGCAACTCAATGGCTTGACTGGAGTAGTTGCTTAATAAATACTTGTTGCATGAATGTCTTACAGTCTCTGGGAGGATGTAACATATGCATATACTTATACAAACATAAAAAGAACACATAAATATATGGGTGTGAAAAGTGTTATGTATGATCCGATGAATGAGATAACTTGTGGTTTAGTAGCTCAGTAAGGTTTCCTGGATAAGGTAGGGAAGGGAAAGGAATAAGCATATATGGAATGTCTACAGTGTGACGCATTACACTAAGCATTTTTTTTTGAAAATTTATTTAGGCATTTGACTAGTTCTCAGAAGATTAGAGTAAGAATTATTGACATTTATGTGGCATTTTAAAGTTTACAGGATACTTATATATCATTTATTTTGAAATAGATAGGGACTGTGCAAAGGGAGTATATATTTTATGTTTGTTTTTAAAGAAGAGGAAACTGGGGCTCAGAAAAATTAAGTGACACCCAGCCCGTGTTAACAGTTAATGAATGTTAAGGAGTGAAATACTAATCCTGATTTTGCTTGAATCAATTCACTATTCCACATAAAGAAGAGGAAGATGGCAATAGAGTGTAGTAGAAGGTGGGAAAACATATTTTAAGAGCAGAGATGGAACTGAGCAAAATTCTACCCATAAGAAGAAAATTATGAAAAAATTCAAGAGAGTTTAGAGAGGTTTATAGAGATTATAGATTTATTTATGGACTTCTACTGTTGTATGATCACAGGAATGATGCAGGTAGTAATACAAGTAGGTACAAATATTAGTTCCTGAACTTGTATATCTAACAGCATAGATTTCTCTTTCATTTTTTGTAATTTCCTATACCCTGGCCTACTTTTCCTTTTATGAATGCATCCAGATGTTCTGTTAACTTTAAACCTATTAAGGAAACCATTTTTTAAATGTGTTCTTGTTTCACCAAATTGCACCCAACACACATTCATGATTCCTCCATTTTGTCATCTTATCTTGCTTCTAAAATTACTTTGTTTTCACCCAGTGGAATATGGAATAATGAGTACCATGAGTTCCCTGAGACCAAGATTTGTCCCTATTTTTTTTTTGGTTTTGCATCCCTAAATATTAAAGACATTACCTACCTGGAATGTAATAACTTATTATGTGGTTTTTAAATTATACTGAATTGAATTTATCTGGGTGCATACCCCCAGCGAATTGATTCAAGCAAAATCTGGGTTAGTATCTTGCTCCTTATACTCACTAACTGTCAACATGGGTTGGGTGTCAATTTTTCTGAGTCTCAGTTTCCTCTTCTTTAAAAGTGAACATAAAATATTTATTCCTTTGGATAGTTCCTATCTATTTAAAAATAGCTAATATTTAAGTATTCTACAAACTGTAAGACACCATATTAAGGATAAAGACTGCTCCCTTTCTGTCCTTTTTTTATCAATAGCACTTATCCCATTGCCTTCTATTTAGATGATAATAAATAAGTGTTGAATTCAGTATAGTCATAAAACTTAACTAGAATGAAGCACCCTGTGCCCTATAAATCTATGTTAAGTATTTCTCCTATAGGGTCACCCAGAAAATCTGAAATTCATGACAGTAGGTATTCTGTGAATGTTTTTAGGATTGTTTATGATTTCTACCTTCAGCATCACACAAAGAACTCTAAATTCTGGCATTGCCATTAAATGACCTTATAAAAGACATTTAACCATTCTGAGACTTTCTTGCCACTTCTCAATGGTGAATAGTTTAGATTAGATTAAGGTTAAAGGTTCCTTCTAGCAATAACATTCATTGCTCTCTTTATTGTAATCATCTGTGGTCTAAAGTCCCTTTCAATATTGTCATTTTATGGTCTGTTTTCTACCAATCTAAGTTATAAATTTCTCTTTAACTGTAATATTTTATGTTATAAGGTGCTTTCCATTCCTAATATTCTATTATATTCTTATCTCTGTTCTAGCATTCTATGTTCTATGGTCCTTTACAGTTTTTTCTGTGCCCTATAACCTACCATTCTATAATCTCACAACCCTTTCAATCATACCATTTTTTTTAACATTCCATGTTCCAAGTCTCGCATTCTATTTTATGCTCTAAAATTCAGTATTCTCAGTCTCATTCTCTCTTTTGACTATATTTTCTGCTATTTCATAATCTGAGATTTCTATTTTCTGGGTACCTGCAATCAGTATTCTAATGTCCCTCCCAGAACTGATATTCTATGATTCTATGATTCTTCAAAAACAGAAAATATATATTTTCACTATACTCAAAACCCAGGAAATAGTCAATGATCTGGACTGGTTGGTGAATAAAGTGACATGAATACTATCTATACTTGTAGTCATGGTATGAAAATTCATTTTTGACTTAACACCAGGAAGATCCTGCTTGTAACTGTGTTGAGCTAATGCTTATTAGTTTATCTCACTGAATGATGCTGTTGTTTGTTTTTAACCTAGGAAAGGGAAATGTCAGTAATAAAAGAAACCCAACTATGACTGTTTTACATTTTTTACTGTATCCTCTCCCTGCAAAGTCAAAAGTGCATTAAAAAGTAATATTGTGCTGAGTTCACATATATGCAAACGCCTCTAGATATCTTGTCTCAATAAAGTTTATAGAATGCATTCCCAAAGGTCTGACAACAAAACAGAATAAATCGCAAGGCTCATAAAAATATAATGCATGCTACGTTTTTTTTTGCTTACATAAACACAAACAGAGCTGGCAAGGAAAGGGAGTGTCTGAGTGTGAGAGACAACCCCTTCTCACACCAACCCCTTTTATCATCAGCACCTGTACACAAGAATTGATCTTGGAATTCAGCTGAAGATAAATATTGCTTCAGAAACATTGAAATACATTAGAAATCTCTTTGGTTGCAATTGGCAACGATGAGGGAATCATGTTGCTATGATCTGGGAGAATGAGCTAGTGTATCAACAGATACTGTAATCAGGGGAGACCTGAGTTCACATTATACCTCAAATATTTTTACTACCTAACTATGGGAACTTCAAGCATTTTCATTGCTCTCAATCCTCAAGTTCCCATTTTTAACTCAGACATCATAGTCCCTTTGGCTTCTCTGATCCTCATGAGGATCAAATGGATCTATTTCAATAAAGAGGATTGTAATTGCAAAGAGCTTCAACAAATATTAACTATAAGGAAGAAGGAGTAGACTGTAATTTCATTGATAGAAAGAACTCTGGAATGAAGAAACTCACTCCACTGATATGAAAACTTATAGTCTTAGAGAGTTTCATTAGATAAGTGAGACTCTAAGTGACTTTCATATGAGAGAGAGGCAGCATTTAAACATAGATCTTCCCTATCCAAGCAGAGCTTCCCTACTCCATGTGTAGTTTAAATTCTATATAGCCATTTGGACATTGTCTTTGAGTGTTTAAACCATGAGCTCTGAGTTTATATCCCATCTGTGCTACTTACTCCCCCCCATATATAGTCTATATCAGTTAAACTGAATGGGCTACCATTTCTTCATCTGTAATCATATTGGAGGCATATACTAGATGATCTCTAAGGTCCTTTCTAGTTTTATTTCCCTAAACTCTTTATGTGTCCAATTTTTGAGGTCAACATTTGCTATTAAGCTTTATATATTCATGAGAGTTCGAAGGGGTAATGGAAGGGCTGGAGCAGAAGCTATTACGCTTCAGTTGAAGTGAAATAAAAAGTAGCAATCATGATCTCAGACAAAGAAAAAGCAAAAATAGGTCTAACTAAAAGAGATAATTAGGAAAATTGCATTTTGCTAAAAAGTACCATAGATAATGAAGTGATATTTTTTTGCCATAAGCTTCTTTGACAAAGGTTTCATTTCTCAGATGTCTAGGGAACTGAGTCACATTTATTAAAAATAAGAGCTGTTCTTTATTTGATAGCTGGTCAAAGACTATAAAGAGGAACTTTTGAGAAGAAGAAATCAAAGCTATCTAAATTAATATAAAACAGTCTAAAATCACTATTGATTAGAGAAAGACAAAATAGAATAGTTATCATACCTATGAGAAATGACAGATGCTGGAAAATAGGCTTGAACTGTTGGTGGAGTTGTGAATTGGTCTAACCATACTTGAGAACAATTTGGAATTATGCCCAAAGACCTATAATTCGGTGCATGCCATTTGAGAAAGGAAAAGGACTGATATATAAACATATATATTGCAACTCTTTTTGTGGTGGCAACTAATTGGAAATTGAGGAGATGCTCAAGAACTAGGGAATGGTTGGACATTTTGTGGCAAATAATTGTGATGGAATACTATTATGCTATTGGAAGTATGGCAAAATCCATATGAATTACTGCAAACTGAAAAGAGAACTCTGGGAGTAATGGTGATCAATTGTGAAAAACTTGACTTTTCTATCAGTACAGTGATTCAAGAGAATTCCAAAGGATTCATTATTAAAAAGAAACAATCTGATGAACTCAATGCAAATTGAAGTCTAATTTTCCCACTCTTTTGCCTTTTTGCAATATGGTTAATATTGGAATATGTTTTGCAAAAAGATTACAAGTCATTCTTTATATGATCAACAGTCAAGGGATATGAAGAAAAAATTTTCATATGAAGAAATTAAAACTATCTATAGATTTATGAAAAATGTTCCAATTGTTATTGATTAGAGAAATGCAAATTAAAAGAACTCTGAGGTACCATCTCATCCCTATCAGAGGATTAAAATGACAAAAAAAAGGAAAATGAGCAATATTGGAGAGGATGTGGAAAACCAGAATACTGTTGATGGAGTTGTGAACTGATCTAACAATTCTGGAAAGCAATTTGGAACTATGCCCAAAAAGCTATAAAATTGTGCATACCCTTTGATTCATCACCCAAAAAAGATCTTAAAAACAGGAAAATACCTACATGTACAAAATATTTATAGCAGCTCTTTCTGTAATGTCAAAGAATTAGAAATTGAGGGAATGTACATCAGTTGGGGAATAGCTGAACAAGTTATGGTATATGAATGTTATGGAGTACTATTGTTCCAGAAGAGCTCATGAGTAGCCAGATTTCAGAAAAGCCTGGAAAGACTAGCATGAATTTATGTTGAGTGAAATGAGAAGAACCAGGAGAATATTGTACACATAAACAGCAACACTGTAAGATGATTATCTTGTGATGGACACAAGATTTCACATGTATAATTGTTATAATATTGTTTGCCCTAACAGCAGGTGGAGGAGGGGTGAAAAGGAGGGAGGGAGAGATTATAGAACTCAAAATTTAAGAAAAAAAGAATGTTAAATATAAATAAATAACTCATTATTAAAGTTTAATGTCATATATGTTATATAAAAATATTTGATAAATTCTTATATTTATATCCTATTCATCTAATATATCAACTAATTCTACTTTAAAAGACAATTCTAGATCCATCATTTCATATCACTCTTTCTGAATTTTATTTTGTATATAGAAGTCCACATTTTAATCTGCTTGTTAAGTGAATACCAAAATTAGTGCTTGGTAAGTTAAGAATAAAATTAAATTAAATTAAAAAGAAGGGATTGATGGAAAGTGCACTGACCCAGAACCAGAAAACTTCTGCTATATTATGTTCTAGATTGTTTTGTATTTTTTAGCTATATGATGTTGAACACTCCATTTATTGACCTCTGAAGGTTAGGTTCTACATTTGTAAAATGGGGTTAATCCCTGATTACTTGAGCTACAAGATGGGATAGTTTATTTTTAGATCAAATGAAATTATTTAATTATATACTTTTACACACACACACAAACACACACAAATATATATATATATATATACATATATATAATTTAATCTTTGCAAAATGCTATAAAAATAGAAATATCATTAAGTAGTTGTACTATATCTATAGATTTTCTACTGAGATTTATATAAGAAGATCTCAGAGGTCATAGAATCTTTTTTAATGTTCCTTTTCTAAAATTTTATTTTATTCTCACCAAGAAATAAAACATTTCCTAAACATAGTAGAATGGAAAGCTAAAAGATGATTACACTTGAAACTTCAAATTGTGAGCAACTTGCAATTTCTGTTAAATATAAAACATCTATACCTTTTATCCCAACATCCCACTCCCTCTCCCTTATAGTTAATATTTGTTTATCATGTACATTTTTGACCATTTTTTGCCTCTCCTCCTGCCCTAGAGAAGAGCAAAATTAGACTCAAATATATGCAAGTTTGTGTGTGTGTGTGTGTGTGTGTGTGTATGTGTAGAATAACTCTAAATATACTTCTATCTATCAATTCTTCTTTTGGATATAAATAGTATCTTTCTTTATAGTTTCTCTATAGCTAATTTAGTTATTTATAATATTCATTGCTCTAGACACCATTATATATCTCCTTTTCTCAGACCACATCTCAGCTTCTCTGAAGAGTTTGAGACTATTGTTCACCTATTTCTGACAGATACTATACTCCCTTGGAAATTTTTATGGCAATGTTCTCTGAACCATTCTCCTAAATGATAGACCATTCCTTTGCTGTATCATTGTTCATATCCCTCATCATTTTCATTTTTTCCCCCATTGTATCTTTTTTTGACTCTTCTTCTTTGGAATCCCTCATTATCTTTGGAATTCAATAGAAATTCCTTTTGACATCTAAAACCCTTCAAAACTTGAATTCAATCTACCTTTCCAGACTTTCTATACATTATCCTTCTTCACACATGATACAGTCCAATTAAACAATCCTGGTTTCTCTTTCTTACATGATACTACATCACCATCTCCATAGTTTTGCACAAGCTGTCCCTTTGTCTGGAAAGGTCTTCCTCCTTATATGTGCCCCTTAGAATTTCTGGTTTGCCTCAAAGCTAAGGCAGATGCCACCTTTTATGTCAGAATGCTCTGATCGCCTAAGTTACTAGCTATTTCTCACCCAAATTACTTGATATTTGGTTTGTATGTACTAATCCATATATACTTATTTATTTTTTTCCTTTATAGAATGTAAGGTCCTTCAGGGTTGGAACTGTTTTATTTTTATCTTAGTGTCTATAGCTGTGTTTCATTGCATCTATACCTTTTATCCCAACATCCCACTGTTACAGAGTAAATATTTAACAAATGCTCATTGATTAATTGATTGGCTCTATTTCTATTAGTGCAATCTAAAATTACAATAGCTTTTGTACTTTTCACATCAGCCTGCTAATGAGTAAACATTCTACTATGTGGGCAGAAGCTTCATTCACTGTTACCTCAACAACATCCTTTTACAGGTATATTCCCAGACAGCATTCAAAATGAGGAAGAAATGGCATCAAACTTTATTGTGTTAGCAATTTCATATCATATTAGATCAGGATCTTACTGCATTATCATTGCTTTTCTCAAAAAGATCACATTATGGCTGGTTTCCATCAAAATAAATGCTTAATTCCCTGCCAACTGGGCTATCTGCCTGGCCATCAGCATGTGTTTATACAGTGCTTTTCATCTTGAAGAATTCCAAAGTGCTTTATGAACTCCGCAAGAACTGGCAACTCTCTGTCGCTATGGGAAACACTTCTGAGTGGAAGAGTAGTACATGGATGGAGTGACAAAACAAATGTCAGGGAAGGATTGAGAATCAGTTACTAGTTGGGGGTTCAAAAATCATGTTTCCTAAGAAAACTGGCAAGTGGGACCTAATTTGAGCACTGCTTTACTTATTAAGCAACATGGAATAATAAATGATCACTAGATGCCCTCTCTGGGCTTAGTTTCTGAAGTCTTCTCTCCCTGGAAGATCATTCAATCTCTGAATTCCCTTCCTTTTAGAATCTCCATCTAAAGGAAAATACCAGTTACTCATCTTCTTCACTCCTCTTTGTCATCTACTTCAAACTACTTGGACTTCTACTATGCTTCTTCTGAATAGGGACTCCCCCCACACACACCTTTTTAAGTGTTTCCTTTCCCCATTAGAATGTAAACATTTTAGCCACTTAACCCTATTTGCCTTGCAAAAACCTAAAAAAAAAAAAAGAATATAAACATTTTGAGGTCAGGGACTCTGCTTATTCTTGCTTGTAATTGTATTATCTAGGCAGCTAAGTGGAACAGTAGATGGAGTTCCAAGTCTGTGGTCAGGAAGACCTGAATTCAAGAGGGTTAATGTGATCTAAGATTATATTAGCTCTTATTTCCTCACATCAGCCTGTTCATTAGCAGAATCTTCCTGAAAAATAAAATTCAATGAAGGTTGGTTGGAGATATCTGCTAGTTATGTGACTCTGGGCAAGACATTTAACCCTATTTGTCTCAGTTTCCTCAGCTGAAAAATGGCAAACTACTCCCCTATCTTTTCAAGAAAACTCCAAATAGATCACAGAGTCAGATATGACTGAAATGGTTAAACAATAAAATTGCATTTCCAACACTTAGCATAGTGTGTGAAGGAATGGAGTTTAAAATCCGGGTTCCCCCACTTTTAAGTCAAATAATGGGGACTAATCCATCACACAATCCCTCTAAGATTCATTCTCCTCTTTCATAAATGAGCTTATTCTACCTGCATTTCCTTTAAAAAAAAAAAAACAGTGAGGAAAAGCGGAGGCTATCTAAAAAGAGAGCAATGTAGATGGACAGGAAACTCATTGATCTATTTAGATTTTTAAAAAAAGCAATATGTAAAAACAACTTGAAATTTTGATGAGAAAGTGACTAAAACATCTATACCTTTTATCCCAACATCCCACTGTAAGAAAGAGTTAGGCTAAGGAGATCAATGATTAAAAAAAAAACACCTACATGTAGCAAAATATTTACAACATTGCTTTTTGAAGTAGTAAAGAACTGGAAATTATAAGAGCTAGCAGTTATATAGCATTGTAAGGTTTGCAAAGTGCTTTTAAATACAGGATATCCTGGAGAGTTGGGTATAGTTTTAATCTATTAATGTCTAAAAGCTTAAGCTATAAAAACTTGTAACTATACTAAAACATTTGGGACAACCTGCATATTATGTCTTAAAACAACCTTAAAAGGCCAGTGCTTTTTATGATCACCATTTTTAGCTGTGAAGATTAAGGCTGAAAGAGGTGACATAATTTGATCAGGGTCACTTAGCCAGTAAGTATTTAAAACAAACCTTGAATTCTAGTCTTTTTTATTCTGTCTATCAGAGAAGATACCCATTGTTTGGGGAATGTATAATATGAACCATTGCAAAGTAAATTAACCAAAATTAGGAAAACTCTATATACAGAGAAATTAAGACAATGTTTAAATAGCAAAGCAAAATAACAGTAAAACAATGAAAAATGAATGTTATGAAATGATAATGGTAAAGCTTGACTCCAAAGAAGAAGAAAATAGTTACTCCTTCTAGGCAAAAGTGGAGGACTATAGGTGTGGGACATTGAATATAATGTCGTCCTTGGTTAATGTGTTGTTGATTACTTTGCTGAACTGTTTTACCTACTTTGAGCAATTTGAGTAAGTGATGCTTTTCTGGGTAGGAAGACATATTGAATGATTAAAATGTAAATAAAGAAAAGAAAATTAAGATTTTAATTATATTCCTTTTATTTTATTCTTTTAAAGTGTCATGTTTTCAGTATTTAAACAAGTTCTGCAAGACAAATTAAAAGAAGACCCTATTGGTTAAGCAAGAGAATTTCAAATAACAAGGGATCCCATCCTATATTAGGATGTGGACAAAGTACTTGTCTATGCATATCATTATAAGAATTTTTTCCTTTTGTTTTTCCTCCAGTGGGGGGTTGTGTACAATACTATATTCTCGCAAATTAAAAAAAAAAAAGTATAAATTGCCTCAGATAAATGTTGAATTTAAAAAATCAATTAAAATATAAAAATTATGCATAGAAAAGATGGAAGAACAAATGTGAGAGATTATGTTGTTATATAGTCTTAAACAATTGCATAAGGACAGCTAAAACTTAGAATGAACTGAAGATAACCCCCAAAAATGTTATAAACAACTTTTTTAAAAAAGAGATATTTTTAAAAAGATATGTTTTTGTTATAAGGGAGATCAAAAAAGGGATTAAAAAAACAGGGCTAAGGGTTGATGAGATGATTAAAATGAACAATGGCAAGAACAGAACTATACAACACTAAGTTTGCTTCTATTTTCATTTTCATGAAGAATGAGCTTTAGACAAGAAAGTATAGAACAAAATTGGTTTTGAAAAGGAATTGAAGGCCATGGAGATTACAAAAGAAACCTTCCTTGCATTCAAGTCACCTTGCCTGGGTGAGCTACATTTCAGGTTCCCCAAGGAACCCATGGATGTGGATTGCTTAGCTTCTGTCACAATGGGAGAAGTGCTGTAATTTTGAGGAAGGTCAAATATTTATTGTTCCCAATACTTTCTCTTAAAGAGAAAACAATTGTGTTATCAAACCATAGACCAGTTGATTTTACTGCAGCTGTTAATGAGATAAATGATAATGATGATGATGATGACTACGATAGAAAAAAAAGACAAAATATAGAGATAAATCTAGCTATATATTAATTCATATATATAAATGGGTATAGACACATATATGTATGTATGTATGCATTCAACATATATACAATATGGATATATCCACTTATGTATATATGAACAAATTTGTAACTATATATCAATTATTGTATATATGAACAAATGAATAGCTATAGCTATAACTATACATATATATGCCTATATTTACATGATGATATAAATATACATATTGTATATATTTTATGATATATAATTAATATAGCATATAATATTTATATGAATATACAATAGTGTGTATTATTAACAGGATGGGTAATAATCATTCTGAAAATGAAAATATGGTCTCTTCAATACAGTATGGCTTCATGAAGAAGAGGTCATGTCAGACTGCCATTTTTTTTCCTTGATAGTGTTACGACAGTGATGTGATCCATGGTTTACTAAAGATGTAGAATCATACAATCATAGAAAGCCCCTTAGACTAGCTGGATCTATCCATCTTGTATATGTAAATTAGATACCAGGTAATTTAGGAGGAAGGGGCTAGCAATTTGAGAGATAAGGAAAGACCTCACACAGAAGCATCTTTTGAGGAATTCTAGGAGATGACTGAAAAAGGAACAAATTTCAGGTCTGAGGGAAACCTGGTGCAAAGGCAAAGAGGTGGGACCTGCCCAATATCACATGGTAGAATTCTTTGTGTGAAGGATCAAGAAGCATTCCATTTAACTAGTATGTAGAATTTGGGACACTAGTAATAGATAATTAATACTAGAAAGATTGGTCATAAACAGATAATATAATGCCATAAAAGAAACAAAGAATTTTTTTTTCTTTTTCATCTAGATACAATAGGGAGTCACTAAAGATTATTGAAAAGAGGTGTGCTTGGAGCAGCTAGGTGGCGCAGTGGATAAAGCACCGGCCCTGGAGTCAGGAGTATCTGGGTTCAAATTTGGTCTCAGACACTTAATAATTACCTAGCTGTGTGGCCTTGGGCAAGCCACTTAACCCCATTTTCCTTGCAAAAACCTTTAAAAAAAAAAAGAGGTGTGCCACCAGATACCAAAGTAACCCATTCAACAGTTAAGTAGTTTTAATTTTTATGAATCATTTTCCCTTTACATTGAACTTAAACCAACCTCTGGTAGCTCTTTCCTTTTGTTTTTCCTTCTAAAGTAAAAAATAAGGCTAATCGCTCTTTTACATGGTGGTCCTTCATAATTCTTTAAAAGAGCAATTATGTTCCGACTAAAAATTTTTATCTTTTCCAGGTTTACCATTCCCAATTTTAGTAGTGTAGGATCTCCAGAAATCATATCACTAGATCTTCCACCACTGAACTGTCCAGCATGCTGTGCCCTCATCAAAGAGGATGCTGCACTCTCTGAGCAAGGCAGAATTGAAACCACTCAAAGGAAACATAAGATGTGTAAGTTTAGAGAAAACCACCCCAGGTGTTCACATGAAGTATTTGTGCCCGACCTGTGGTAGAGCATTCTGAAATTGTATTGATCTGATCAATCCTAATCAGACACACTATTAACTTTTCTTGAACATAGTCATGTCATTTTAGTGTTCTTCAGTAACAAAGGATGAGAACCAACCAATCACATTATTAATGCTACCCTAAAATATGGTAACTAAAATGAAGGTTAAATAATGTAATTAGATTTTAGCAAAGCATTTGCTGAAGTATATCCATACTGCATTGTGGATACATTAGATTTGGGCTAGATGATAGCATAGCCAGAAAAACTCAGAATTGGTTGTATTATTAAATGCTTTATTCCTCATCCTAGTTGAACTTATTTGGACTCTTTCATAATGACTTCATACGGGGCACCTTCCTTCCTCCTCCTTACCTATCTATTTTTACTTTTTTAGCTTTCTTCTGTATGTTGTCTTCCCCTATTACCGCTTTAAAATTGCAGAGTCTGAAAAACAGAAACTTTTTTTGCATGTTTGTTTTGGTTTAGCTTGGTTTAATTTTGAACCTCATTAGTTAGTTTAGTGCCTAGGACTTTTAAGGTTGTTTGCCTAAACAAAAAGCATTAGAAAAATGTCAACACGGAACAGCTAGGTGGTGCAGTGGATAAAGCATGGGCCCTGGAGTCAGGAGTACCTGAGTTCAAATGCAGCCTCAGGCACTTAATAATTACTTAGCTGTGTGGCCTTGGGCAAGCTACTTAACCCCATTGCCTTGCAAAAAAACTAAAAAAAAAAATGTCAACAACTCTCCTCTTCCTGATAAGTAGGAGGACCATTGTGGTCCTTACTGTGGACCTTACTGCATCCTCTGTCATCACTTCCTAAAGTCCTCCATGTCTTTCTGTCTGCCCTGCCTCAAGGTCCTACCTTCTCCCAGGGCTATCATCAGATCAACTTGTGTAACTTCTGTCTATTCACCAAAATACCCTGAAAATTCCTATCTGCCTTG
Organism: Macrotis lagotis; assembly: GCF_037893015.1. Lineage (NCBI taxonomy): Eukaryota > Metazoa > Chordata > Mammalia > Peramelemorphia > Peramelidae > Macrotis > Macrotis lagotis. The sequence continues at coordinate 807,654,777 of NC_133658.1, read as the reverse complement.
AAGCTGGTCTTAATTTTATTTCCTTGATCAATTAGAGTGTGAACTTCTTGAGAGTAGACATTATATTTTTTGTTATTGTTGTTGCTCCTATTTGTATCCCTGAAGCTTAGAAGTGCTTGGAATATAAGAGTTTAATGAATGCTTTTTCATCATTCATTCATTCATCCAGTCGGTGTCAAGTTATAGGGCAACAGATTTAGATTTAGTAAAAGCAAGAATTTTCTCATTTGAATAGTGGACTTCCTGGCAATGAAGGTTTTTAAGCAAAGACAGAATAACCATTGTTGGGAAAATCACAGAAGATATTTCTGTTCAGATAGTGATTGGAGTGCATGGCCTCTGTGTTCTTTTCCCATTCAAATTTTTTTCATACTTCACAGGACTCTTATGGTGAAAGGAGAGAATAAGTATAAGGTATTTTACAGACCTAAAAGTGTTATCTTGATGTCAGCTATGATTATTCAGGTGAAGCAAAGTTCAGGATAATATGCCTAGGATACTGAGGATATGTGAAATAATGTCCTATGAGAATCAAATGGACAAATTATAGGTGTTTTACCTGGACAATTGAAGATGTGCTTGCCATATTCAAATATAAGAAGGACTATCAAATGGAAGAAAGATTAAATGTATTCTGAGGAAACTTGGAAAGCTTCACAACCTCAATTTTCTCCTCTTTAAAATCTTAGCATTAGACAAGATCAGCAGTTCTCAAAGTTTAGACTGGGAAACCTAAGGGTTCGTAATATCCTTTCAAGGGGTCTCCATGGTCAAAGCTATTTTCTTAATAATGATACATTATGGACCTTTAAAATACTCCTATTTCCATTGTCTAAATTTGTGAGGCTCTATTTTCTTTGTATACTTGAACCAAAACAACGTATCATAACAGACTGAATGAAGCATACCTTTCTGTTTTTAATACAGATGTTAAAGGGATTTGAGAAATAAGTAAAAATAACCCCATTCTTCTCACGAGTGTTATAAATGTTTGTTTTGGGGAAAGATAGCTATTTATTTTAACATTTTAAAATTGCATGTTTTAATTTCTGAGGCTTTTGTGAGTTCTCAATAATTTTAATAGAGTTTAAATATTCTGAGACTAGAAACTACTGAACTAAATGATCTCTAAGGGTCCAGGTCTAACATTCTAGAATTTTGTGATCAGTAGATGGAATATACATGGAATTACAATCAAAACTGTAAAATACTGAAATGGATTACCTGGATGTTGAAGGGTTAGGTGGTGAGTTCCCTGTTACTGTGCTAAGCAATAGAAAATAAATGATCACTCGTGAGAGGCCATCTAGTTCTCTCTTTCTGAAGGGAAGGTGTCACTGAAAGGTCACACAGAAAATGAGCATCAAAGTTGAGATTTTATCTTAATTTCTCTGACTTTGAACTGGGTACTCTTTATTGGTCTCTGGGACTAGGTTGAACTAGAAATCCTCTAAGATCTCTTTGAACTCTGAACCCTAAAATGAAAGTTTTATTAGATAGATATATCCTAAAGAATGTGAAGAATAATAAATGCCATGAATCTGTCATTTGAGTATGAATTTACACAATTTGAAGTTATAATAATATAATAATTTCATTTGAGTAACTAAGTGGCACAGTAGATAGAGTACTGGATGGAGAGTCAGAAAGACTTATCTTTATGAATTCGAATCTGGCCTCAGAAACTTAGTTCATAACCCCATTTGCCTCAGTTTCCTCATTTGTAAAATGGCCTGGAGAAGGAAATGACATACTACTCTAGTATCTTTACCAAGAAACTCTCAAATTGGGTTACAAAGTTAGACACAACTGAATAGCAAAGGTTGTGGTTCCAACTTAGAAATATGAAATATGAATTTGAATTATTCTCCCTCTTCAGGGTATTTGTTGTAGTAATCAAATAATAATCAGAATCTAATTGTACAATGTAGGGAAAAATCTTATATCATCTATTTAGCTATTTATTCTATTGTAGCTATAGGAAACAGACAACTGTACTACAAGAGAAAAACAAAGATTAAACTTAAGGTAATAATTCTTTTCTTCATGAAGGAATATAGTACAAGGATAAGTAATTTTAGAAGCAGCTATGTGGTAAAATAGACAGAGACCCTGGCGACAGGAAGACGAGTTCCAATCCAGCCTCAGATACTTAGTAGCAGTGTGACCCTGGGTAAGTCACTGTATCCCAATGGCTTCAGAAAGAAAAAAAAGATAATTATAATATACTATATTGCATGATGAATTCAAGAGATGTAGGCAGGGGAAAGTGTTATTTGGAATAAAAGAAAAAGTTAATTTCTTACTAAGGGAAGACAGAGAAGCATTTTATTTTCCCCAAGGAAAATTGACATTTGATTTGATTTTAAAGAATGGATAAGAATTCAACCATGGAACATAGGGAGGAATACATTCTAGGTTTAGAGTAGAATGTGGGTGAATATATAGATGTATCAATACATAGGACTTATTCACTAGTCTAATAGATAGTTAGTCTGATAGATAGTTATCCAAGACAGAGCTGGGATAATAGGGTGAGTCAGTCAGCTCCCATTTGTTTGATGTTTTCTGTATGTTGGCATTGTGCTAAATGATGGGAATGCAAAGAATAGGAAAAAAACTTTCACTACATTCATGAGTTCACAGTGTCATAGGGGAAACAACATGTAAATAAATGGGTGATAAAAGAAATTGAGGGAATAAGAACACTGACTGGTAGTGAATTAAGTGAATCTCACTGACTCCATTTTGTACTCAATTCTGGATCCAACTTAGTTCTTCCTTCATTTCATCATAATACAAAATACAATTAAAGTAGATCGAAATAATCTGAAAGGGGAAGGAAAGCAATAGTATCCAGGGGAACTTTAAGTCTTACCTTTAAGAAGGTATGACTTGAAGAGAGTATTGAAAGGCCTAAGAAAAGAAAAACAGGATACTGAGAGGAGGAGCCAGAGTATTAAAAGCCTAAATTACTGCCAGGGTAAAATCATAGGATCAGGAGACAGAGGATCCTGGTAATTATCACCAGGTACTGTCCCTAGTTCCTGCTAAGGAAAAGACCTTTGTAGCTGAATTTCATATTGTGTGAAAGAGAATAAAATAGAAGATTGTAAAGTAATGAATCTGTTCTTTGTCACTCAATTTTTCATAAAGCCAACTCAAAGATGGTAGGTAAGGAGTAACCAAAGAGAGGTGTTTAGGGGTAGACATTTCCCTGATCTAATAAGTATGTTAGAGAATTTTAATATAATTGTCCTTATCACAAGATAGTCATCAGCAACATGATTAAGTCCCTTTCAGAGTACAATAATGGATAAGGTTTCTCTCAATGACTATAAAAGATTACCAACATTTGGGCAGGGATAATGGGAGCAAGCATATACACATGCCACAATATATAAGAATTCAAATACATATGTAGGTAAGTGTATGCTATATAGACATATATGCCCACATAGGTGTGTGTATTATTTATGTATATTTGTATAGATATATGTGTTCCTATACATGAACATATGCATATATGGTTATTTTTAAATTTATGTTTATGTGTTTGTGTGTATACATGTGTATATATGCTTCACAAAGCAACTTTACATGGATATTTTGATTCTTTCCTGTCCAGTAAAAAAAATAAATCAGATATCCTACTCTCTGCTTCTAAAAATACCTCTATCCAACAGAAGAATAAAATACAGAGGCTCAGTTCACCCAGTGTGCATCCCTGTCTCCATCATTGGTCCCCCTGTAGACTTGCAAGAGAACTCTGTGGGCACAGGAACAAGGTGTATGCTGGGAAAATCAAACACAGAGAACTTCAAAGCCCTCTCCACATGGAATCCCTGAACAGGATTCTGTACCATTGAATACTCCCAGATAACCTAACAGGCTTTGGCCTGTTTGGCTTTCATTCTGATGATTAGAATTTTGAGCTCTTACTACCACCTCGATATTTCAAGGGGAAGACATAAATAGATAAAATATAAAATATATAAAAAGGGGGAGGGGGAATTAAAAATGACAAAATAGATTCTCTTAACCTATGAGACAGACTCAAAAGTATCTCCAATCAAACACAGGATGAGTAGAAATGATCTGCTTTTATGATTGACATTATATATAAGTGGTTATATCTTCACCACTATTACCACTGCCACCAAGCTGTCATGGGATTTGGGGAGGCTGAGCCAGTGCTCACAGACCTGCTACACTCACCATCATCAAGATCAAGTCAATGCAGAAGAGTAAGATTTTTCACTGGAGGTGTCCTTTACATATGCTGTGATATTTAAAGGCTCGGGGTAAACAAGAAGGTATCAGCTTCCATGGAGAAATAATTGTATTGTAATCAAAAAACACATGATAATGATTGAATTTTTAGGATTTCCAGAAACTCTTTTTCTAGATATGGTGTCTGTTTATTTTGAAAGCTTTAATATACCATTGAATATCTATAGACAAAGCTATGGGTCTATAGGTTACTGATATATTGATTGATCATAGAATTTATAGTCAGGAAACTCATATTGGGAGATTTATTTCTTTCTGTGTGCCTCAGTTTCTTTATCCAGAAAATGGGGATAATAATATAGAAGATCTTTCTGCAAGAAACTTTCCTAGTGCTCCATCTTATTATCTTACATCTGAGACAGTCTCCTAGTTCTCCTATTTGAGATTTGTTTGTGGCCTAGGTATGTGATCCCAGGCAAATAACCTAAACCTGTTTACCTCAGTTCTCCATCTGGAAAATGAGATGGAGAAGGAAATGGCAAACTATTCTAGTGTCTTTGCCAAGAAAATCCCAAAATGACAAAACTTGTTGGGAAAACTTCAAATTAATGTAGCCAAAAACTAGGCTTAAAATTACATCTCACCCCCATACCAAAATAATATCAAATAGGTGCAGGATTTAGACATAAAGGGTGACACCATAGATAAATTAATAGATCAAGGAATGCTCTATCTGTCAGATCTATGGAAAGGGGACAAATTTATGACCAGACAAGAAATAGAGTACATTATAAACTGCAAAATGAATAATTTTGACTATATTAAATTAAAAAGTATTTGCACTAATAAAATCAATGCTGCCAATATTAGAAGGAAAGCAGAAAGCTGGGAAACAACCAGGAGTTCTGCTAAAGGTCTCATTTCTAAAATATATAGAAAATTGCACCAAATTTATAAAGTTACAAATCATTCCCCAATTGATAAATGGTCAAAGGCTATGAATAGGTAGTTTTTAAATGAAGAAATTAAAGCTATATATAGTCGTATGAAAAAAAGCTCCAAATCATTTTTGATTAGAGAAATGCAAATTAAAACAACTATGAGGTATTATCTCATACTCATCAGATTGGCTAAAGTAAGAAATGAACAATGTTGGAGAAGTTGTGAAAGGATTGGGTCATTAATGCATTGCTGATGTAGTTGTGAATGGATTCAGCCATTCTGGAAAGAGCACTATGGAACTATGTCAAAGAGCAAGAAAAGTGATCATACCCTTTGACCCAGCAAATCCAATTCTAGACTTATATTCAGAAGAAATCATAAAAAATGCAAAAAGTCCCACATGTTCCAAAATATTAAGAGCAGCTCTTTTTGTAGGTAGCAATGAATTGGAAATTGAGAGAATGCCCTTCAATTCGGAAATGGCTAAACAAGTTAGGGAATATTATATACTATTATTCTATAAGAAACTGTAAATGATCAGACTCAGAGAAGAACAGAATGAATTACAGGATCTGATCCAGAGGGAAGGGAGTAAAACCTAGAGACCAATGTATACATTAACACCATTATGTTATTAACACTATTGTGATATGATCATCCTTGATGGAAGCAGCTCCTCTCAGCATTTCAGACAGATTGGACAACCCTATTATGCAATGCTATCCCCATCCAGAGGGGGGAAAAAAAAACAAAGCAAAACAACACAAGTAAAAAAACCCCTTCAGAATCTGATGAACAGTACATTCACTTTTTAAAAAATATCTCTAATGTATTTCTTTCCCTTAATCCTAAATCCTCATACTGAAAATGACTACTTTGTAAACATGTTTACACATGTAAACACATGTAAACACAAATGTGTATATACAATATTAGCTTAACTATTCAGCACTGAGTAGAGGGGGAGTGAGAAGGGAGGGTGGAAGAAAATTTTGTAACATAAAAATGTACATATGCATATGGATGAAGTTAAAAAACTTTCATAACATGTATTTGGAAAAATAAAATAGCAAATGGAATAATGAAGAATTGAACCCAACTGAAAAGACTGAACAACAACAGCAATAATCTGGAAGTAGTATATAAGATTAACCAAAATGGAAAGAGATAGGAAATAGCAATTAATAGATCACTAGAGTCTCACAGTTAGTAAGTGTCTGAGGCCAAACTTGAACCCAGGACAAGTAGTTTTCCAGTTGCCAAGTCCAACATTCCCTCTACTGATCCATCTAGCTGCCCAGAATCAAGATACAAACACAATAAATGAGAGGCAGTATTAGATGAGAAATATTAAAATTATGAATTTGGAAGACTCAACCTTCTGAGTTCAAATCTGGACTTGAACACTTACTAGCTCTGGGATCCTGGGCAAGTCATTTAATCCTGTTTGCCTCAGTTTCCTCATCTGGTAAAGGAAATGTCAAATCATTCCATTGTCTTCCACAAAAAAATCCCAAATGTGGTCACGAAAAATCAGAGTGAAAACCAAGAACAAAAACAACAAATCTTGTTTGTAAGTACTTGTTTGTTTCCTATCTCCCTTTTTAGACTGTGAATTGGGACTTTTTATTTGGGGGGAGGTCTTTGTATCCCCAGTAAATCACACAATCTTTGGCTCATTTCAGTAATTTAATAAATCCTTGCTGACAGATTCATTAACTGAATGCATTTCCTCACCCATATTGTTGATATAAGAATCAAATTCCAGCCCCCTACTTTTTTAAGATAAGTAGTAAGTACAACCTTTGGCAAACAATTTCAACAGTCTGAGAATTAGTTTCATCATCTGTAAAATAAAAGAGATTGGATTAAATTAACTTTAAGGTCATTGTTAATTCTATATATTTTATCTGTGAGATGAATGTCTTTGGATGGAAAAGATAAAGTAAAAAAAGCAAATATAAAGTGTCCTTGCTACACTTTGCAAAAGATCAAACTTAAAATTTGAGAGAGCCCATACAACCATGGCTTAGTTGGTTGGGTGCAGAGGATTCCACTGTTCTATTAGTCTAGAACTATACATATGAGTAACAGCTAGCTGCCTCAGTGGATAGAGCACTTATCTTCATGGGTCAAAATCTAGCCTCAGACACTTCCTAGCTGAATGACTGGCAAGTCATTTAACTTTGCCTCAGTTTCCTCATTTGTAAAAATGAGTTAGAGAGAGAAATGGCAAATGATTCTAGTATCTTTGACCAAAAAAAAACCCAGAATGGGAGAGCAAAGATCCAGATATGACTAAACAACAACAAAATACATGAAGTACGTAAGTAATAAAAGTTTATTGATTAAGGAACTGGAAAAATTCTTCCTACCTATGAAACTTTAGCCTTTGAGAGTACATCCTTTTAGGATTGTATGATGGTTTATTCCTCAGCTCCTTTGCACTTGCACCCTATTTGAAAAGGTCATGGATTCACAGAATCAGAAATCATTTGATCCAATTGTACCTAGCCAAGCATCTGCTGCTCAACATTTTCAATAAATGTTCACCCATATACTTCTTGAAGTAGGATCCATCTTTATTTTTAGATTTTTTGCAAGGCAAACAGCGTTAAGTGGCTTGCCCAAAGCCACACAGCTAGGTAATTATTAAGTGCCTGAGGCCAGATTTGAACCCAGGTACTCCTGACTCCAAGGCCAGTGCTTTATCCACTATGCCACCTTAGCTGCCCCTAAGTAGGATCCATCTTAAATGAGGTGGAACCCTCAGCTACTTGGGCAATCCATTCCTCTTTGGGAAAGCTTGGGTCTTAAGTAATTCTTCATATCAAGTCAGCATTGATCCCTTTTGCTATTTCATTCTAATCCTAAAAGTTCTATCATTAATAGGCAATCAAAATGAGTCCCAGCCTTCTTCTATATGACAAACCTTAAAATATTTGAAGATGGTTATCACCCCCCTTTGACCCCTAGTCTTCTTTTCTGGAGCCAAAATGTATCTAAATCCTTCAAATGATCTTTGTATAGCATGTTCTCCAGCCCTCTCAATATCCTTATGATTTGCCTCTCATTGTTCAGATGATTTAGGAAATAGAAAGGAAATTGGAACTAAGTTCTATATTTTTCCATTTTCTAGCCAACTAAAGACACTTCCAAAACATTCACCTGGTAAAGATGGCTCAGAATCACAGAATATTGAAGTGCAAATGACCTCAGAGACAGTGTACTTCACATTTTATTGTCAGTTAAAAGTCCCAAGTTTTTGTTTTTTTTCATAAATGAGTCAATCTATTCCTATTCTAGGCTCTTATCTTCTCTGCAGTGCCTTCTCACCTTTGAGTTGTGAGTGCATTCCCTAATATTCAAATATTTTCAGGATAGATTTTGCTTTAAAGTCAGTTCATACCATAGTGGGAAATTAACACTTTCTCTTCCCAAAGGCATTTGAATTGTAAGTTTTTGGCTGTGACTGTGGAATAGATGGTACCATATACAGTTAAATAATTCTAAGCATCACATATCTGATATGAGAGATATTCCAAGTGAATAGGGTCTCATTCAAGGCCCCCCATAGATGATCTCTACTTAAGAATGGCATCACTAAAGACAATAATGACAGGACTGAGAAAAGGGGAAATCTTTTTGAAATAAGTCTTTCTGCAAGCTGACCAAATGTCCATCTCTATTAATAAAAAAAACCCCTCAAATTTCTATGGTGCCTTAAGTTATATAAAGTACTTTTCTCATAGCAATTCCATGCAATCATTAGTACAAATGTTAGTATTAACATTTGTGAGATGAGAAAACTGAGATTCAGATAAATGAATTTTATATAGCATTTTAAGATTGCAAGGATTTTCATATATATATAAAATTATTTGACTGTCACTATAAGTCTATGAAGTTTTATTAAGTGATTTATTCAGGGTTACACAAATAAGTGTCAAGTTTCAAATACAAAACCATTACTTCAAATAAAAGAATGAGTGAATGAGTGAATAAGTGAAAAAGAAAATTATTAAATGCTTACTATGTTCCTAGTCCTCTGCAAAAGTTCATGCCATATAAATCTTGCTCTCAAGAAGCTTATATTCTAAAAGATAAAGACTACCTGTGTTCCTTCTTGCTCTCCCTCTCTCCCTCTGTGTGTGTCTCTCTCTCTTTTTCTTTCTCTCTATACATGAGGAAGTACAAGCCCTGCATCTAAAGACTCCAAGAAAAATGAAAGTTGGGCTCAGGCTATGATAGAGCTCAAAAAAGATTTTGAAAATCAAATAAGGGAGATAGAAGAAAAATTGGGAAAAGAAATGAGAGAGATGCAGGAAAAACATGAAAAAGAAGTCAGCAGGTTAGTCAAGGAGATCCAAGAAAATGCTGAATAAAATAACATGCTAAAAACCAGCATAAGATAAATGGACAAAACAGTTCAAAAAGTTATTGAGGAGAAGAATATTTTAAAAAGCAAAATTGGCCAGATGGAAAAGGAGATAATAAAGCTCTCTGAGGAAAACAAATCCCTCAGATGTAGAATGGAGCTAAAGGAAGCTGATGCCTTTATGAGAAGTCAAGACACAATACTTCAACTCCAAAAGAATGAAAAAGTAGAAGAAGATGTGAAACATCTCATTGGAAAAAAAAAACAATTGATCTGGAAAACAAATTCAGGAGAGATAATTTAAAAATTATTGGGTTACCTGAGAGTCATGATCAGGAAAAGAGCCTTGACCTCATTTTTAAAAAATTCCTACAGGAAAATTGCCCAGGTATCTTAGAAGCAGAGGGCAAAAATAGAAATTGAGAAAATCCACTGATCTCCCCGAGAAAGTGATCTCCCCAAAAAAACCTCAGGAATATTACAGCCAACTTCCAGAACTCCCAAGTCAAAGAGAAAATATTATAAGCAGCCAGAAGGACATAATTCAAATATCATGGAGCTGCAGTCAGGATCACACAGGACTTAGCGGCAACTACATTAAGAGCTCATAGGGCTTGGAATATAATATTCCAGAAGGCAATTGAGCCTGGAATGCAACAGAGAATCAACTGCCCAGCAAAACTGAACACCCTTTTCCGGGGGGCGGGGGGAATGATGGACTTTCAATGAAACAGGGGAATTTCAAATATTCCTGTTGAAGCAACCAGAGCTGAACAGAAAATTTGATCTTCAAATACAGGACTCAGGTGAAGCATAGAGAGTGGAGGAGAAGGGTAAAGTATGAGGGACTTGGGCAGCTAGGTAGTGCAGTGGAAAAAGCTCTGGCCCTAGAGTCAGGAGTACCTAGGTTCAAATCTGGCCTCAGACACTTAATAATTACCTAGCTGTGTGGCCTTGGGCAAGCCACTTAACCCCATTTGCCTTGCAAAAAAACTAAAAAAAAATGTATGAGGGACTTAATGATGATGAATTGCATGTATTCCTGCCTGGAAAAATGATAGTGATAATACTCATATGAAACCTCTCATTCAATAGAGTAGGTAGAAGGAGCTTATATAGATGAAGCACAGGAGAGAGCGGAGTTTGAAGATATAATACATTGTAAAAATGAAGTCAATGGCTAAAAGGGAAACATACTGGGAGTAAGGGAAAGGAGAGGTGGAAAAGGCTAAGATATTTCATATAAAAGATTTTTTTTATTTTATTACAATGAGCTATTGCAATGATATGGAAGAAGGGAAGGTGAAGGGGAATGAGGGAACCTTCATTCTTATCATAAATGGCTCAGAGAGGAAACAGCAAATATACGCAATAGGGTATAGACATCTAGAGTAAAAAAAGAGAGAAAGAGGAAAAGGGGAAGGGGGAGATGTGGGTGATAGAGGATAGGGTAGACCATAGGAGAGAATAGTCAGATATAACAAATTTTCTTTGTTATTTCTTGCAAGGGGCTGGGATTGGGTGGCCTGTCCAGGACCACAGGGCCAGGTGGTTGTTGGGTCTCTGGGGTGGCATGTGGGCTCAGAGTCTCTTGGCCCCAGGGCCTGTGATCAGTCCACTGTGCCACTCAGCTATCCTACAGCACATTTTAGAAGAGGGACATAATGAAAGGAGAGAGCAAATATAACATAAAGTAGTGGGGAAGTATGGATGGAGGTAATTGCAATCAGCAACAACAACAGTGTAAAAATATGGAAGTAACTTTTGTGATGGATTTATCATAAACAATGTGATCCACCCAAGACAGAGTTGATAGTATCAGAACACAGACTGAAACACATTTTTTTCTCTTTCTTTTACTTTATTTCTCATGAGGGTCTATATTTTTGGAGGGGAGGAGGTATTATGTTTACTCTTAAGCAACAATATTTTAGTAATGTACAAAAAAAGTCACCTGTACAAAAATTAATAATAAAAAAGAGAAAAAAAATACAATACATTAAAAAAAAGAAATTGAAAAGAGGGAAGAGGGGATGAGAGTAGATATTCTTAGGGACATGATGAAGTCCTTAAGCCAAATGGGAAATTATTATTCTGCCTTGGGCTCCTCCTTTAATTTTTGCAAGGAGACTTAGGTCTGAAGGATCTTCAATGTTCACTCTCCACATTCTTCAGTCAGGGAGAAAAGATTACTGATGAGATACAAGTTCCTAAGTTGATTGGACCTTGTAGGAAAATGAGTTTTTGGAGATAATAGTGAAGTACTGATGAGACATCAGGTAACAGTTCAAATACAATGCTTTCTCTACTGGATGATGATGTTGTATCTTTTGCCTAATCACTTTTTGCAAATTGCACACTTGTCTCCTCATGAATGCAGACACTTAGATTCTATTCCGTCCCTTCCCTATATCATCTGAACTTTTATTTTAAGTCCTAGTTTCCTCCACTACTGCATTCCATTGTCCTTTGCAAATGTCCCACCTCCATTTTTAAAGGACATTGCTTTCTGGATGACAAAGAAGAGTAGTCATCTGCCAGAGGGGACATGCAGGACCTGTACATTTGGCTCCAATTTCCCTTCCATTTCCAAAGTCATCTGAACATTCAGCCAGGCTCTCCCATGACTGATGGATGGCAGGTTTGGGTATAAAAATAGCACTTTGGAATATAGCAAAGTTGCAGACCACATTGAAGGGCTTAGAAGGGATGAGTTCCTGCTTTGCTCATCCATTTATCAATGTACTTTCTTACTTGTCATTTATCACACGCTTTTCTAGGCTTAAAGAGGGAAAAAACATGCATTGTTCTTGATATTTGGAGGATTTGTAGCCAGTTAAATAGAACACACGCTGTCTTCAATACCTCACCAAGTGACATGCATTCACTTGAGAGGCATTGTGATGGATTGAATAGAGTTCTAGACTTGGAGTCGGGACTAGCTATGTTCAAATCTTAGCCCTTATGATTGGTAGCTCTATGACCAGTTAAGTCACTTAAATTCTTTGAGTCTGTTTCTAAATCTGTAAGACACTTCTGCCATATTCTTCCTCATTCCTAGTTCACATGAAAAGGTGACCCTTCTCCATTCCAAATGAATCCCTTCTACAAATACAAGGGACTCCATTCCATCCCATCTTGTCCAGCAGATTGTCCCTTCTATTATTCCCTATTTTCTCACTTATCTTCAGCCTCACCCGCCTACTGGATGCTTCCCTATTGCCTACAACATGTAATATCTCTTTCACTCTCAGAGACGCCATGAAAATAACTCTATATGAATAAGATATATATAGGATTCATTCATTGGAGATACTCTCAGATGATAGAAGTCACTAACATTAGGGAGGGTTATTAAAGGTTGCCTGCAGCAGGTAGACTTTTAGATGAGATATAAAAAAAGGCCAGGAGGAAGAAATGAGAATGGAGAGGATATCAGCAAGTAGACAGAATGTTGTCACCAGATCTTAGATGACATGGGGAAAATAAGATATAAAAAAAATTCAACAAGTAGGCTTGGGCCAGGATATGAAAGGTTTTAAAAACCATTAGATTTCCTATTTGATCCTAAAAGTTCTAGGGATTAATGGAATTTATTGAATAGAGGTGGGAAGGATATAATTAGACCTGAGTTTAAAGATAACTTTGAAAAATGAATGGAGGATGGACTGCAATGGAGAGAGACTTGAGGCATGGCTACTGTCCAAAAGACTGCTGGAATTATCTAGGAATGAAGGAATATGGATGTTTACCAGTATTGAAGAGTGTCATAAATAAGTGAGTATATGCATGAGATACTGTGTAGATAGGGTTGAGGAGACTTTGCAATTGTATGCACTCACCAAGATGGTAGGGTAGAGTGAAGAGTTGAGGATGACATCTATATTGTGAACCTGAGACAATGGGAAGGTGGTGGTGCATTTGATGATAATGGGGGACTTAACAAAAAAAAAATATTGGGGGGGTTAATTGGTTTATTTTTGACATTTTGGACTTAAAATTGCTACAGTTTAAGATGTCTGGACAGGTGGAAATGAGAGACTGGAGGTCAGAAAAGATAGATCTATTAAAATAGATCTGTGAATCATTTTATAGAGATGATAATTAATGTAAGAGAGTTAATGAAATCACTAAGTAAAACAACAAAGAGGCAAAGATGGTTCAGATCAGACCACAGGGGAATACCCATGTTTAGCAGGTATGACATGGATGAAAATTCAGCAAATGAGATTAAGGAATAGCCACACTGGTGATGGGATAAATCCGGATAGACAATATCCCAAAAGACCCAGAGAGAGGAGTAGCAAGAAGATGATGACTGACACTGTCACAGGTTTCAGAGGTCAAAAAGGATGAGTGCTGGGAAAAAGACATTAGCTTTGATAATGACAGCATTGATATTTTTGAATAAAGCAGTCTCAATTGAAAGGAGAAAATGTCATAATGGATTGTAAAAATGAGAACTATTGACAATAATAATAGGGATAGGAATTTGACCTGTGATTTCCCTGGTATAGGAAATTGATTGATAAGAAAACTCTACTAAACTAAATTGATAGCTGCTTTGAAAGTTATGATCTCAGAGAGTTCTGCACATCACTGAGAGGTTAAATGATTTGTCATTCATCATATTGGCAGAATTTCAATGTCAAAGACAGGATACAAACTTAGGTCTTCTTGTATCATACCACTGTACTATTTCCAGGGATACCCACATGACAATCCCTGACTAATCCTCTGAGCCTCAGAGATTTTTTCAAAATTGGAAGAAAATTTAGTGATCATCTAGTCTGATTCTCTCATTTTACAAAAAAAGAAACCAAGGCTTAGAAAGAGAGTGACTTATTTAAAATTATATTGGTAATTAAGGCAAGGGTCAAGAAACAAACCTAGTTTCCCTAATTCTAAAGCCGGCATTATTCCATGACTCCACACTTCTACTAATCTTGAGCTCAGACTTGTTGACTATCCTTTGCATTACCTATGAGGGTTCTTCTGATGTGAGATTGGTTTGTAGTATGTTCATTTATAGTTCATCTTCTGAAACACCCAATACACTTCTTGTTAAATCATGTAGAGAAACTACTAAACAAAAGGGGGGCAGCTAGGTGGCACAGTGGATAGAGCACTGTGCCCGGGAATCAGGAGAATCTGAGTTTAAATCCAGCCTCAGACACTGAATAATTGCATGACTGCTTGACCTTGGGCAAGTCACTTAATCCCATTGCCTTAAATAAAAATAATAAAAAAAGAAAACTATACTTGGGAAAAGATGGTTATAAAGGCAACCCTTCTCTCTGGCTCTTCTCTATTATCAAAAATCAATTTGGATGGGCATAAAGGCAGGTGGGCACATGGGAAAAATCACATTTCTTATAATGGGTGACTCTTTCTGCCTTAAGAAAGAAGGAAAATTAGTATTCTTCTATTACATAGAATGTCACTGAAAAGTTCAACCTTTTTCATAATACTGTAATTAGTATTTCATATACTATAATTTTACTCTTGATGAGATAAGCACTTTCTGAAGAAATTTCAATATCTATATTGCTAGTACTAGCAAAAAAGCAATTTAAAATGACAAATTTTAATGCATAATGGCTGCCCCAACCTTTTGATGTGGGAGCATGAATATCAAATTTTCTAAGAGTTAAAGAGTTTTTAGGTGCCTGCAAGGGCTTCATGCCTTTATAACCAAGAATGAGAACTAAGAGGTTCCTGACTCATCTTGGTCAATCTCTGCTTATTGAGTCAATTGGAAAGGTTCATAGCATCAAGGAATCTCAAAGCTATAAGGGATGGTGAAGGTCATCTAATTCTATCAGTATCACGTAATGAAATCTCTCTTTTCTTAATCCATCATCATCATCATCATCATAATCATCATTATGATTATCATCACCTTAAGCAGTAGAAAATTCCCTTTATTGATTGGCCCCTTTCCCCAGTATAACTTAAAAAAAGTCATTTTTCTTGTCAAAAGGACTTATTGAATGTTTCAACGTTCAAATTAAATGTTTCTCAGCTTTAGGAATTGTAACACTATTTTTAAAGTATGATGATCCTTCAAATGCAGTTAATTAACCCTCATATCATATGGATATGCCTGTTTCTATCAGCATGACTACACACTTTTCTTTATATGTGCATTTATATGTGCATATATGTATTTATAGGTATATGTGTGTTGGGGGAGACAGAGACAGAGACAGAGACAAACACAAAGAGACACAGAGGCAGAGAGAGTCAGAGACAGAGAAAGAAAGACAGAGGGAGGAAGCCAGGTGGCCCAGAGGATAAAGTAGAGCGCCAGACCTGGAGTCAGAAAGACAACTCTTTCTGAGTTAAAAATCTGACCTCAGACACTCACTGGCTGTGTGACCATGGGCAAGTCACTTAATCCTGTTTGTCTCAGTTTCCCAATCTATAAAATGGCCTTGAGAAGGAATTGGCAAGCCACTCCATTTCTTTGCCAAGAAAAACCCAAATGTAATCACTAAGAGTCAGATATGACTGAAAAGACAAAGAAACAGAATATCACATATATAGATATATACAAACAAATATCTACATGTATGTAGACACACATATGTAAACATACATATATAGACATACACACATACATGATAACCCAAAATCTTGATGCTTTTGTTTATGCCTCAATAGCTTAAGAAGTATAAATACTACAAACATAGAAAAGACCACATTGGTGCCTTTGAAAGGTAAATTATTTAAAAATTTTGAAATATTAATGTTTCTTATTAATACTTTACCCACTCCTCACACTAGTTGATTTTTAAACTTTGATAAAACTTTCATCAGCTGCTGCTCAGTAACTGAGAGGATTTCCTTTGTAATCTTAGCCTTAAGATCATCCAAAGAATAATATTTGGATACATACAGGATAATTTCCATGTGATCCCACAAGAAAACATCTAACAGAGATAGATGAAGTGATGGAAGTGACCAAAAAATTGAGCTTCTTCTACCAATTCATCTGTCTCAGAAAATGTCATACAGAAAAATAAATTGAATCTAAAAATTTTTATTTACAAATCTAAGTATGCATAAAAAGAAATTTAAATTATTAAACTTTCAAATAAAGATGTAAGTTTGTAATAATTATACTTCTAAACTTATTAAAGCTTAAAAATTGCCCTAATAATTTTAGAATATTTGCATGAATATATGTATATATATAATATACATGTATGTGGATATATATATACATAAACATATATGTGTATACATACATATAAATGTACATAAGCATTCATATGCCTGTGCATAGATGTTTTATATATCAATACACACACTATAGATAGATAGATAGATTGAAGTAGGGACTGGACCTGTAATTTCACTGGGATAGGGAACTGTTAAGTAAGAAAAATATTTCTACCAATTGAAGTCAACATTTTGTTTGAAACTTATAGTCCTAGAGTTTTCTGAGTCACTGAGATGACTTTCTATTATACCTTGTTGAATCACTTCTTTCTAGACTTTTTTTCAAATCTGTAGTGCTTGGTGAATTCATTAAGCTTCCACTTTGATCCACATTTTTGTCATTATTTCGATTATCACAACTTTGAACTTGATTTTCTCATCCCTTCTAGACTGTCTTCTCTTATAAAAGTTTAGGCCATAGACTCCTGTATATCTTTTGTCAGACTTCTCTGAGAGATGATCCTTTAAATCAAGGTTACATATAAGAGAATGTCTGGCTTTCTACTTGTTATCTATCACAACTTTTTAAATTTTTTCTGCCTTTTTTTATCAAGGTCATGTCCAAAATGGTAGATTCCATCATCTCTCTTTTTTAGCATTCAAAAAAAACATGGAGGCAAAATATGAATTTTTAAAACTTATAAAATGCTCTGCTAATTGAAGGCCTCTATTATTGATATTTCTTGCCTCAGTGAAGACATTGCTGTCTGCTTCCAAAATTCATTATACCTTTCTATGTTTTGACTGTGTGGTCTCTAAGATTTCCAACACTCTATCATGTTTCTTTCTAAAAAGTGCCAATCTTCATGACCCCTACCATCCAACTCCAGAAACTATTGTGATGATCAAATAAAATGATGAATGAAAAAACTCTCTTTTGAAAAAGTTTTTTAATTTTGCTTTGCTTTGCTTTTCTTTTTTTAAAGTTTTACTTAATAGTAAGAACATAGATCCTTAGGGTCAAGAAACTAGATTTGAACCTTGGTTCTAACAGTTACAAGTTAGTTATATGACTCCAATAAAATTCTTTCATTTCTCTAAACTTCATTTGCCCTAAACTAACTTCAAATCTCAGAAGAAAAAATTATCAACCCCAAAGTACTGTATAAGTGAAACCTTCTAGTACTTCAAAAAAATCTGCCAATGGTGCTCATCACACTGATGCAAGATAATAATCATTTGGATTTTGACTATAGTTACACACAAATTTATGTGGCCAAAACCTATCCCAGCTAGTAGCAGACCCTCTGGTAATGTGAACTCCTTTAGAAAAGGAACTGTTTGCTTTCTACCTTCCTTTATCATGCTTAGTACTGAGCCAAATTTTTAGTAATAAATTCTAGTTAATGGACTACCTGAACATAGCCAGGGATGTCCTCTGATGACAGATCAAGAAAGAATCATTAGGTATAATCAGACAACAGAACATTTATTAAGCTTTCACTATGTGCCAGACCCTGCTAAATACTGGGAATACAGATACTAGTAGAACAAAAGATAGAAAGATAGTGCCTACCTTTGAGGAGCTTGTATTCAAATGAGGGAAAGATAATACATAGAAGAAAAACAGTCAGGGGAGGTGGGAGGGAGAGTATGTAATAAGAGGAAGCATGGCACACGAGGAGCACTGGAGTGCAGCCTAGAGAAGAATGAGACGTGGCTAGCCTGGGTAGCCTTCCTTAAATGAAGTCCAAGTAGGAACTAGACAATCAGAGGAAAGGGTCAGGGGGAATGGAGGGTTCTTCAAATGGATGAAAGCAAGGGTTAGAGTGAGCTTTCAGGATTAAGGGGCTTCTGGAGAAATTAAATGATAAAAGAAAGTCCAGAATATAACCTGGCAAGGAATGAGGAATAATAATTTAATAATAATAATAATAGCATCTTTATTTTAAGGACTACAAAATACTTTATATATATTCTTATTTGATTCTTACATCAGTTCTTTAAGATAAAAAAAAAACTGCTATTAGTCCCATTTTACAATAAAAGAAACTGAGACTTAAAAAGATGAAGAGTTTACCCGAAGGGTCTATTGCAGAATGTAGCTTCAGATCTTGCTGACTCTAACTCTCTACTGTAGTAATTCCTTTTTTGTGGGGTGGTATCAGCCAGGGTTTGTGTTCTATTGGAATAACCTTTGAAAACCCAATATTTCTCTCATTTCTCAGTGAGGATTTGAGAGAGAAAAAAATCTGAAGAAGAATATCCTGGGGCATCTCAAAAGAAAAAAGTAAAGTCCCAAAGTAATTATGCCTGGACTACTTTGACTTGAGTGCTTTATCTAGACTTCAGAGGAATCTCCAGAATCATTTATAATTTAGATAACAATGACCTCATATTGACTTTAAAGTATCCCCAGATGTCATATTCCACAATCTAAAATAATATAACCAACATTTATATGAGGCTAAGCACTTTACAATAATTATCTAATTAAACAGATCCTTTTAACAACCTTGCTATTTGGTGCTCCTGTTATTCCCATTTTACTGATGAGGGAACTCAGATAAATAGGATTGAGTGACTTGCTTGGGGCCAAGGAGCTTAGAGAAGTGTCTAAGACCAAATTTGAACTCAGATCTTCTTAATAGGTTCAGCATCATCTTGCTGTCATAAAATAAATGTTGGACTGAACTGAATTGTAAAACAGGTATTCATTCTTTGAATGAATGAATGAACCAAAAAAACCCAGAAACTTTTAAAGAATATACTTTATGCTTCTTAAGAATTGTGCTAAAAGGGAGAGGGAGAGAGTCCAGAAATACCAAAACAAAACCAGTCCATACCCTTAAGGAGCTTCTATTTGGGTATATAGGGAGGAAACAGCAAGGAGCCCAGTAGATAGAGCCCTGGTCCTGAAATCAGGAAATTCTGAGTTCAAATCAGTTCAGACCCTTACTAGTAGTATGATCCTGGGCAAGTCACTTAACCTTCATTTGCCTTAACCCAGTTGGGGGAAAAAAATGGCAAACCACTTTAAAATCCTTACCTAGAAAGGCTAGTATTGATGAGCTATAGTCCTTGGGGTCAAAAAAGTTTTGAATATGCCTGAATAACAACAAAAATCTAGGAAGGAATATTTGGCTTATGAAACCACAGGGATGGTAAGTAGAACCTTAGGGGAGAATACTAACACACTCTTTCCAGCAGAGATGTCTATATTGATTTGACTATTATTCCAGAACTGGAAAATGGGGATAAAATGCCTGCTAAATTTGAGGCAATATTCTACTTAAAGGAAGATAAAAAGGATTAGTATTGTGACTATCCAATGAGGACATTCCCTCTGGAAAATGTAGGGGAGAGAACAAAACATTTAATAAACTCCCACTATATATTACCTACTCTACTCAGTACTTTGCAAATTATTCTCGCTTGATCCTCCTAGTAAGCTGGAATGCTTTTATTGCCTCCATTTTACACATAAGAGTATTGAGGCAAACAGTGACTTGCTCAGGACTGCATAGCTAGTACATTTCTGAGGCTAGATTTGAACTCAGGTTACCTGGCCCATAATTTCATTCTCTGCACCATCTGACTGTTTGACCAATGCAATTTATCATGTTGGAGAGCTGTCTATGGAACTAAAGAACTAAATGACTCTTTCAGAATCAATGGGCCAGTACAAGGCAGAAGCTAAATTTGAATCAAATTCTTCCTGAATTCAATTCCAGGTCTCTATTAGTTAACTATCCCATGCTGCCTACAAACTATATGCAATTTAAATACAGACCTTGGATTTCAGCTTCATCATTATTTCTCTAACCAGGCTGGAAGTTGAGCTTATTTCTTTTCCTTCTTGGATCTTCCTGCTGAGAAACCATAGTATTTGAAGCCATGCCTATCTTAGACATAATCACATAGAAATCAGTTTGATGGAATTTTGACTTAAGCCTTTATCTCTTCTCTGTGGTTGAATTCTCTCTCTTAAATCCCAACCCTCCCACTGGCAATTTGTCCCACGGGTAGTAGTCTGCTCCTTACCTTTTATTGTGAAAGCGGTGATTTAGCCTCTGTGGGAGTTCAGATTCCTTAAGAACTGAGGGAAGCCACCCAATATAACTTGGAGTATGGAGCAACTAATTCTATATGGCATCTCCCATCCCATTTGATTTAAGACCAAAAGAACAGAAAGACATAATAATACAAAGAAAAGTATCATCTTCTCCCTTGACACAAGTAGGAAAATGAACTTTGGTGCAAGTGGACTTCAAAATCAGAATCAGTGATTCTTATTGCCACTCATATTATACTGTCTTAATGTGAGTGGCAGGGGTCTAGGTGAAAGATAGTGAAAAGAAAGCATTGGACCTGAATGAAAATCTTAATTAGATGCATGACTGCCCTTATCTGTATCTCACTTTATTATATGGTCAAAATCATCCATTTACAAGATTTAGGCCAAAAAGGAGACATTAGCCAATCTCATTCATTGTGTTGTTTTGATTTGTTTTAGAGTTCTGAGTTCATCAGGGCAAGAAACTCTCAGTAGAGAAACTCCCTTAACCATACAGATCAGTTACCTATTTATAACTTGAATTCTTACACTACTGGAGAGATTAAGTAACTTGCTCATGGTCATGGAGGTCATGTGTCAGAGACAGTTTGAACTCATATCTTCATTATTTCAACACTGTGTATCAATCCTCCATTTCCTACTATCTCTTCAGTCATTGTACAGATGAAGAAACTGAGGACCAAGTTAATTGGATTGTCCGAGGCCACACAGATTATTTGCCAAAAAATACATTACTCCAACACTTTCTTCAGCATCACATCCCAAAATTCAATGATTTTGCAAGGCTATATTTGAATACTGAATCAACTACTAGTTCTGTGGCTTTGAACAACTAATTCACCTCTGTAAGCCTAACTGTTCTTTTATGTAAACAGAGAGAACTGGACTTAATGAGCTTGAAATCACACACACACACACACACACACACACACACACACACACACACACAAACACAGACACACAAAGTTCTTTTTGAGTAGTTTCAGTTTCAGTTTTGCCCAGTTCTTCATGACCCCTTATCGGCTTTTCTTGGCAAAGATATGGGAGTGATTTGGCATTTCCTTCTCCATTCATTTTTCAACTGAGAAAACAGGGGTAAACAGAGGTAAATGACATACCCAAGGTCATACTGATATTAAATATATGAGGCTAGATTTAAACTCAGGTTCTTTTGACTCCAGACCCAGAACTCTATCTATTATATCACCTAGCTTCCCTCACATTCATATAATGTTTTGCAAAGCTTAATGTGATATATAACTCTTTATTATTATTGTTAATATTATCATTACCATCATTATTGTTGTTGCCTCTTAAGGCTGGAAGGATAAGTACACAATTAGACTGGTTGTTTTCTTAACCCTCTAGAAAGTTGCCAAAACAATGCTAAGCTACTCTTAGAAAAAACAGACAGAAAATTTAGAAGATAAAGTTATAATTAGAATTTTATGTTGGGAGAAAAGTTTGCCAACTATAATAAAGTCTAAGATATTAGAAAAAAGCCAAAGAGAAGGTTAGGGTAAAAGATGACATGACAGGCCAAAGGAGTTAATAATTCATAGAGAGAGTAATGGTTGGCATTTATGAATTTGATAAGCTGAAGGAACTAGAGATGTTTTGCCTAAAGGAAAGAAGACTTAGAGGGAACATGATCACTTTCTTCAAGTATCTGATGGGTTCTCAAGTGAAAGAGGACCAGACTTGTTCTCTTTGCTTCCAAAGAGCACAACAACCACCAATCCATATGGGCTATAGAAGTAAATTTTTGACTCATTCTAATGGGGTGGGGGAGGAAAACATTTTTTAAGAATTGGAATTGTACAAAAATGAAATGGGTTACCCAGGTAGGTCAGAGATCTTCGGGATGTCATCAAATAGAGCCTGGATGAACTCTTGTCAGAAATTTTGTAGAGGGTAAATTTCTATTTAGGAATGGTTCAAACTAAGGGACATCTGTGGTGCCTCTCAATTCTAAAATTCTGGGATTATGTTAGTCTTTGTAAATTAGTTTGTCTAATTAATTTTCTTTAAAGCATTATTTTTTATTTTTAACACATGATTTTTTAACCCTTTGGAGTTCAAGGGCTAATGAGTATTACATATGAGATTAGTACATTAGTAGTAAGTGGCAACTCCACATCAAAGTTCATTTATGTGTGAAGGGACAGAATAATAGCATGAACCCACTACTTCCCATTTAAAAACCAGTTATATTAGAATGACTTGAGAGACACAGTGAGGCAACATGGCCTACTGCATATAGAGCCAAGATTGGAGTCAAAGCCAGAAAGAATTGGATTAAAACTCTGCTTCTGAAACATACTATGTGACCCTGGGCAAGTCACTCAACATCTCTCTGCTCAAGGAAATTCTCTATTGCTCTAATTCACTGAGAAGGTTACAACCTAAATCATTTATCTGTGATTTCTCTGTATCAGAAAAACCACAGCTACACCAATTCTCAGGTCATCCTTCTGTGTTCCTAGTTCTAATACTTGATAGTATTATGTAATTGATACATGCATTGTATCCCTCTCTGCCATAATTCCCTATGAATAAGATAAAAACATCTTTTTTTTCTTCAAAAAATCATGAAGCAGCTAGGTGGCGCAGTGGATATAGTAGTGACCCTAGAATCAAGAGGACCTGAGTTCAAATTTGACCTCAGACACTTAATAATTATCTAGCTGTGTGATCTTGGACAAGTCACTTAATCCTTTTGCTTTGCAAAAAAAAAAGAAAAAAGAAAGGTCATGGTAGGTAAGTCATTTTATAAAAAATAGTGCACTCTGGAAATTATCTTTATTTGTCCACTTTTTGACCATTTTCCTGGTAACTTGATAGGTCTCTTTTCTGCTTGGTACCTTGGTTGTAACACTGGGCTGATCCATGCTAAGGGTAGAAAGGATATGCCCTAGAATATGCCTTAGAAAAAACAGACAGAAAATTTAGAAGATAAAGTTATAATTAGAGTTCAAATTCCAATCCTGACACTCACTTAGCTGTGATATTCAGAGGAAATCCACTTCCCCTCACAAGACTTCCTTTTGTTTTTAATCTTGTCAGTTGGGGAAGTTGAGTTAGAATATATCTATATTCCTTGTAGATATTAAATCCTACCATCTTATAACTGGAATAAGTCATTCTGGCTTGACTTCTCTGAACACTCCTCTTAGTGACTATGTGCACACAAATAACAAATATGCACATACACATACACAAATATCTCCCCACCTTTTGTGACAGGAGAACAAAAAATAGATGGAGTCTCAAACCATCTTGACTCTACTTCTTGGTGTGTCAGAATGAGGGTCTAAAAGAAGGATTGTGTCCTAGGTTATGGGTACATGCACTTACTTTGTACTATAGAGACTCTTTTAATGGCTCTGTAAATCAAAAGGACCAAGATAATAATTTCCATCTGTGTATTTGAAGATTGTTTATAGCAGGTAGAAAACTCTGGGAAATTCATCATCACATTTGGAGAGTAACCTGTGGGCAGCTGCTAAATCTTTCTCTTAGAGAAAATTTCCCAGAACCCATTTGCTTGAAAGATATGAGCATGTTCTTCCCAATAAATAAAGACTTTTACAAAAAAAAATCCCTCTACAAACTAAAAACAATATTTTGATGGAAAATATATATTCCACAGGAGAGGAATGCTTTCAACATGCTTATTAGATAAACATGTTGAATATCATACTCTAAAGAGCACTTTTACTGGCACAGAATGTGCCTGGTCTCTTACTCTTTAATGCAGTGCTTGACACATGGTATTTCTTTGGTATTGTGACAGGTTATTGGGTGATGAGTGAACACCTGTTATCTACTGCTGTGATAATACTAGGGACTTGATGTCTCTTAAGGGAATAAATGAATGAATGAATGAATGAATGAATGAATGAGAGTGAGTGAGTGAATGAAGTGCTGGTCTTGTGACTTTAATTTGAGTCACTATGGGCAAGTCATTTCCATTTTATGTGTCTGCAATAAAGCTCTTTAATTAAAGGACAACTGTGATGCATACAAGATTAACTTAGCAGAGGAATGACAATATATCACCAGGTTTATATATCAAGAAGAATGAATACCTAGCAGCTATATGATCTTGAGAGTTTAGGGAACTGCACTCAAGCAAAGGTAAAATGTTTATAGAATTAAATATAAATTCTTAAACTTGGGTTCAGAAATTCAGCTTTTCAAGTAGAGAGGATGGGAAAAGTTTGTCTTAGACAGAACTAAGGCAACAGTGTCAAATTCCAGTAAAGAAAAATAGCTAATGTCATCTTCATTTGTTTTGAGGAATGAATTAAGAATCCTGCTGCCCATTACCTAAGTCAGGCCCCATTGTTAGTATCATGTTCAGATCTGAGACTACAGGTTAAGAGGGACTCCAATATGCTAGTGATAATCTAGAAGAGGGCACATGGGGAGATGTTATATGAGAGGGAGCTGAAGGAAATGGAGAGATACAGCATAGAGGAGAAAAATATTTAAGATAAATACAATAACTTTCTTCAAGAATTTAAAGACTGAAACATAAAAGAGGGATTCAATTGGTTCTCCTTGGAGGGAGCAAACATAGGAGAAAGTGTTAGAAGTGGCAAAATGGAACATTAAAGAAATAGTCCCTAATAGTTCTGGTGCAGATCTCTGATCCACCCTTGTGGGTCACATCCATGGGTAGGAATTCTTTCCATTAACACAAACTCTCGGGCCACTACCCTATTATTTACGGCCTTATTCAGGATACCAAGCATTTAAGTTACTTTCTGATGATCAGACAACTTAAATGTGCAAAACATATGAACAAAACCTGAGTCTTCCTGATTCCATAGGCTAACCTGCTAATCTGCCTCCTATCATTCAGAACTGTCCAAACTAAAATGACCTACCTTGGGCTTTAGAAATTTCCCTTTCACCAGAGGGTATGAAGGAAGAGATGGGGATCACTGGTTGATAATTTTGTAAAAGGTATCACTCAGTTATAAGCATGAGGTCTATTTCTACTAAGAAATTTTGTAATTATGCATTGGTCTAAATAAGGCCTCCATATTTTCCTCAAATCTGATTTGCATGAATACTAAATTCTTCCTCCAATCATTTAAAATTTCTTATATGTGTTTATGGATATGTAGATAAAGGTAGCAGACTAACCACTGTAACACTAACTAAATAGGACAGATTGTTTCCATGGTGCTAACAAATATAATTCTGCAGCATGTTTTTTTAATTGATCAGAAATCATATTTTAATGAGAGGAAAAAAATTAACTTAATGAATTGATTCTTATAACATGGACATTAAACATTGACAGAATAGTGAAATTATCATTACCACTGTTATCCATAATACATGATAATAATATTCTAATAATGGACATAAAAGTTTATGTGATCATTTATTAATAATAATTAGACTTCCAGTTGAAAGAACATTGAAGTGGGAATCAGGAAACCAAACTCCATCATTTAGTGTCTATGGGGCCTTCAGAGGTGGCATTTGCCTTCTCTGGACTTCAGTTTATAATATGATGAGGAACTTGGAAAAGATGGTCTAATATTTTCTGTAGTTAGAAAACTTTTTATCAAAGTACCTGTCATTTAACATACTTTGCATGACAAATGTAGAAACTGATATCAAATTGCTTACCTTCACAAGGAGGAAAGGGAAGAAAGTGCAGAATTTACAAATTGAGAGACAGAGTTTCTAAGTATTAATAATCAATGTATTAACTAGGCTAGTCAATAACTAATAAATTGATGGACAGTGCTCTGTCTCAATAACCAAAGACAAAGATGCAGTCTTAGATCATCTTAAATGCCCTACTTTCCTCATAACAGCAAATTAATTGGCCCTCACATAATAAGTGAATGACAATCCCTAATTAAGTGAACATTTAATGAGAGGAAATAAGTTGAGGAATGAGACTTGGTCATGAGTTTTGAGGCCCTTCTTTCTTTTTTTTTCAGCCCCTTCTAACAAGTTTGGGTACACCAATCCAGGTGCTCTCTGCTTTTATTTCTCCATGAACCAGGTTGCTCTAAACTCTACTGAAGGGAGCAAGGACAGAAGTTCATCCCCACCTGGAAATAGATCTAACTCAAACTAGGTTCTGTTTATAAAATTAAATGGAATTCAAGTTTCCAGTTAGATGGGGCCAGTCCAACCTAGTTAACTATGAGGAGCCTTGAGAAAATACTTTATTCAGTGATATTCATTATCTAGAATTGGTGGAGAGGAGGTAAAGGGAAGGGATTCTCTTTAAGCTAGTGTAAGAGATGGGCTTTTATTGATAAGGAAATATTACAAATTGATATTAATAATCAAATGATATAGCATCAAAATTAATTTTCCTTATAGGAAAGGAGAGAATTTAAAACTCAAAATTTTCAAAAATGAATAATATTTTCATAAATTAATTGGGAAATATTGAACAAAATAAATAAAAATTTATTGAAAAAATGAGTATACCAGAAAAAAAAAGTATATGTCACTATTCTAAATGGAAGCAATCTCATCCATCTGAGTTTATATGTCTCTGATAGAGATGACAGTCAACTGTGCTATAAATGATGGTTTTGTAAATTTTAATAAACCAAAAATACCCCATCACTTTGTGGCTGTATCTCTGGTAATTAGCCTCTCCAGACTTGATATTACTGGCAATAGAAGCACAGAGAATTGTCAGAAGGGTTCTCAGAGACCCCATAGTTTTGTCCTTTTTGTGTGACACTGATGAACCATGTTGGTAGGCTAATGAAGTCTATGGACCTCTTCTCCATATAATGGGGTGTTTTTTAATGCATTAAGTAGATAAGATTATATAGGATCCAAATATTTTGTTAACACAGCTATCAAAATAGACACAGATCCCAGGTTATGAACCCCTGAGTTAGAACAATGCCAAAGTAAATAGCTTGCCTCTGGGAATTATCGAATAGGTAGATGAAATGATTTTTTTCTAATTGAATAAAAGTATTGGTATATGTATTCATTTTCTGTAGGCTTACTGAAAGAGTCTTTGGGACAACTCCAGTAGCAGACAGCATGATGGAGATAATAAGTGCCTCAGTCTGATTCCAAGTTTTCATTTTATTTTGATTTCTTCCACTAGATAATTAAATTTTGAAAGCTTTTCTTTCCAGGCAATTTGTAGGTTTTTAAATATTTGGTATAGAAGCATCTATTAAAAATGCTGTTCTTAAATTTGTATAGATCAATGTTTTGTCTAGGCAACTGCAGGCAAGTTTTGTCTGTGTTAATGCTCTATTTTCAGTGCATTTTATTATTTGAATTCTTAAGGATAGTGTTGTGACTGTATCTGTAATACAGGAACTCATCATATGTTCATTTACAAGGGAGAGTAATCACCTGGTGTGCAATTCTGCCTACCCAGATTGTGTCATCCTAGGTTTTCACTAAGTGTTCAAAGTTTTGCTGTATTTAGTGATATATTGCCTAGTTTCTATTCCTTCTTTGTATAATCTGAATTGATCAGAAGATTTTAGGCTCCCGAAGGTCAGCAGACAGGCAAACTATCACCAGACCTATGCATGAACCCTTTTCATAGATGATGAATCCAAAATAACTAATAGGGTGACTACAATTTGCATTAGAATCCCTACATACTAGCTGATGGAGTTCAGTTGGCATGAATATATAGCTTTTGAGGCTAAGGTCTCCAAGATTATTCTCTGCAAAACCCAATTTTCATTTCACAGATAGAGAAAGAAATCTGTTTCTGGCCACAGACAATTTCCTTCCAGAGTAACCAACAAATTCATACTGTTCTCCCTAGGATCAACAGGTGAAAAACTATGCATGTATCTATGTGGTCATTTTCTATAGTTGAAAACCTAGTGAAATTATATATCCTGCTGTCTAATATTACATATTGCATGGCAGAGGAGATGGTATTTTTGCTCTTTCTTCTTGAAGAGTACCTATGATATCATGAGAATATTATCTTGCCTTGGACTAAGTGAGGCAGAGCTGTGCAAAGTTGTCCATCTCATTCTTTCATCCAGAATCATAGTAATCCAGTGACAGGACAAAAGTCAAGATGACTTAGATGAAACATTAGGAATCACAAAAAATGAAATTCCAGTCTAGCTTTGCCTCTGACTTGCTCTATGTTAGACATGTCCACTGACTTGCCTGCAGCTCAATGTCTTCAAGGAATCAATTAGTCAATCACTCAACAATTATTTAGGGAGGAATTACATCATGTAGACACAGTGTATACAAATATAAAATAAAACAGCTCCTGCCTTCAAAGACTTTCTATTCTAACAGGGAATATAATCTGTGAAATATTCATTACTATACCTGTCCTATCTATCTCACCTGATTGTTATGAAATCTAACATTATTGTCACATTATTGTGAATAATGTATCCCCCAGAAATAGATTTTAAATTGAGACTACATCTTTCCATTTGGAGTTGGAACCAACCACTTCACAATATGTGACCACTTCACAGGGATACATTATTCACTTTAATCAGAGTCTAGTTGTGAAGTCTGGATAAATAATAGGAAACTATAATGTGCCACAGTATGTAGATGCCAGCAATGATTACTTCAGTGTTTCCATGAATGTGTGATCTCATCCATGTGGGTACTAACTCCCCCAGTACAGATGGTAAGCCATTGCTACTTCTCCTCATTCAGTATTAATCTTGTCCTTGGCTTTCTGCAAATGCTCCATATATCTACCCAACATGCTGAAAGTCTTCATCTGCCTTGATGGAAACCAATGTAGCACTTGGGTTACCCATCTGTCATACTTCATTCTCATTGCATGACTAGAATACATCTTTACTTCTGGGCATGGATATGACCGATGACAAATTGTATGCTGTTTCTTATGCATAACTAGTTGGTGACAAGTGACAATCTTAATTCTCTCATCATTCATAGTGTCACAATAACTATTTTTATAATAAAGGAAAAAGAAGCTTTGGGTTTTTTTAATCACCATTGAGGTTTATTAAAACTGCTTACCATTGCCTAAGGCAAAGAATCACCTAGTTTCAAGACAAAGATGGAACCAACTCCCCACTGCCATAACTTTCAATCAGTCAATAAACATTTATTAAACATTATTTTATATTATATATTAAAATATATTATATATTATAAATTATTATAGGTACTAGCAATGGAGTATCAGGGAAAGAGATGACTGAGAAAGAGAACTCTTGTGGAAAGTGAGATTTGGACTGATCTTGAAGAAAGCCAGGGAAGCCAAGAGAAGGAGTTAAAGAGTGAAAGCCTTCTAGTCATGGAAGATAACTAGTGAAGAGGCATGGAGTTGGGAGGCCAGTAGAGCATAGACTATGTAAAGGGAACAAAAGCATAAGTCTGAAAAATTTGGAGGACATGACAAATTATGAAGTGTTTTAAATATCAAATGGATTTTGTCTTTGATCCTGGAGGTAATAGGGAACCGCTAGTGTTTACTGGGTGGTGGAAGGATGGGTAGTTGAAGGAAAGAAGGGATAATGTGGTTAGACCTGCCCTTTAAAATCACTTCAGGGGCAGCTAGGTGGCGCAATGGATAGAGTACCAAGCCTGGAGTCAGGAGTACCTGAGTTCAAATCCAGCCTCAGACACTTAATAATTATCTGGCTGTGTGGCCTTGGACAAGCCACTTAACCCCATTGACTTGCCAAAAAAAAAAAAAGATCACTTCAGCAGTTGAGTGTATGATGGACTCAAAGAGCGATGGACTTGAGGTAGGAAGATGAAGCAGAAGGCTCGTTATTAAATGCACTGATAAAGTGATGAAGGCTTGCATCATACAGGTAAATGTGGGAGTAGAGATAAAGGACTGAGATGTTGTGAAGGAAGAAAGAGCAAGGCTTGGCAAGTACAAGGTTTGGCTATCTCCTTGGTCAACTATGAACTGGAAATCCTTTCTAGATCCATCTTACCCCCAACCTCCATACCTTTGATATATCAGTTATCACACTAAAATTAATATTCCTAAAACTCAATTACTTCCATTTTTTCCTCCCCCGATCCAAATCTTTCAATGTCTACCAAGGAAGCAAAAGATCAATCTTTGAGGAATCATTACTCCCTGCCCCCCAATCCAGCTTCCATATACTTGTCTAAGCTTGTCTCACTCTTCCAAACTTCTTTTTCTCCTTCTCACACACGCTAAGATCCCTAAACATTCTCCATGTTTTCCTTTCTCTAAGGTATCATTATTTGACTTTATTGTCTTTTCCTGGAAATCATTTTTCCTTTGCCTATTTCACTGTTTCTTTCCATGGAAATAATACTCATCCTTCAAAGTCTAACTTAGGTGTTCATTCCTCTAAAAAGTCTTCCCAGATTCTCATCCTCTGAAAGTGTCCTTACCCTCCTTGGTATACTGATATTCCCTTAAGACTTCTCTAATACATTTTCAAATTCTTTATATCTTAACTATCACTTTTTCCTCTACTATATTATAAGTTCCTTAAAGAGAAGTATTGTAATTTATTTATCTTTTTTATCTTCCAAAACACTTTATGCATAGTTGATCTTAATAAATATGTATGTTTATAAATGATAAAGTTAAACTATTTATTGATATTTTAGGATAATTTAACCTTTATTAAGCATTTCCTATTTGCAAGGAAGGAGCTGAGATGAAGGATGAAAACTAGGTCCTTCTCCTTGA
This sequence comes from Macrotis lagotis, assembly GCF_037893015.1. NCBI lineage: Eukaryota > Metazoa > Chordata > Mammalia > Peramelemorphia > Peramelidae > Macrotis > Macrotis lagotis. Next base: position 807,623,301 of record NC_133658.1, on the reverse strand, counting down.
GAAATGACCATGAGGAGCAGAGATGTTTATATTATTCAAACAAATAAAGAAAAAACAAATTAGTTTGGGGACAGAGTTATCCTCTAAACTGATAGGAGGATCATGAAAGATTTTTTGTGCAAAGCAGTACCTGAATTGAGTCTTGTCAGAACTAAGGATTCTATGGTTTCCAAATTTACAAAGGCATAATTATCACCATCTAATAGTTGAGAAATAAGAGATACATGGGGAAAAGTGTCCTGCCTAAGGTGATGATGATGATGTTTGTCTTTTGTTCTCAAAGAACACCATGACATCAAGGAGGTGTTGCCAAGACAAGCATATGAAGTGGATTTGAGTGAGGAAGTGCTGTGCTGTGTCACCAGACTTACTTTCTCCTCTGGAGTCATCTGAGTCCAGTGACCAGATATGGATCAGGATGACTGGAGATGGCCATGGATATGAGGCAGGATTAAGTGACTTGCCCAAGTCACACAACTAGCAAGTGTCAAGTATCTGAGGTCAGATTTGAATACCTGTCTTCCTGACTCCAAGACCAATTCTCTATTCACTGAGCCACCTAGCTGATCCTTTACTTGAGGTAATACAACTAACAAGAATCAGGGTCAAAATTCAAATCAATCAAACAAATTCAGGTTTCTTTTTATCATGCCATGATGCTGGTTTTGAACTAATTCAGTTGTATATACTCCTGAAATTAATGTTCAGTTCTCAAGACCTAGAATCTAGTGATTTTCATTAAAAGGCAGCAGTGACATGACATTTAGAAGGTTGTGGCCAGGGAAGCATCCAGGGAAGCACCTTCTACCTTCATATATCTTTTCCATGTGCTGCTTCCAATCCTATTTGCTTACTGACAAATGCAAGTTATTATCCCTATTAGACCCATAGAGCTGATATTGCTATGGAACAGTGAACTAGAGTGGGCTTGAATTATGTGTTGTTAAAAAGTCCTATCTGATAAGGTTATTGCAGTTCCCTTGTCAAAAACTAAGTAACTTTTGACTGTGGGAACCCTTGGGTATAATGATGATCTGATAATCTAATCAGAGATTCTTAGAGTTGGAAAGTATAAGAAAGGTCATAAGCTGCCCAAAGCATAAATACCACTACACAATGGCTCCAACAACCACCAGAAAAACTGAGATAATGAAGAGCATTATGGTTTATAAGACCACCTAATTCTCAGCTCCAGTTGTTAGAAACTTTCTCCTTAAGTTTTGTTTCAGTAATCATATCTGAGAGTTCATTACCACTATAGAGAGCTGAGGAGGATGTGCAGATGGGCACCTACTTGGTCACCTAGCATCTTAGATAATTCCCTAAAATACATCGATTCACTGAGGATCTCCCAACAAGTTAAAAAATATCACCTTGTAAATGTCACTCCTGAATCCCTTTAATCATCTTCTGAAGCTAAAATAGAATATATCTATTCCTATAGAGAAATATTTTTATGAAAATGATCTTGAATATGAGAAATGAATTTCATACCATCAACATAAGAACTCCTTGTAACAATTTACCTATCTTTCATTGAGATATAATTATTTTGGAAGCAACAAAGGACCAAATAAGAATACAATTTCTGAAATTGTGTATGTATATACATATATATATATGTATATATGTTTGTGTGTGTGTTTGTATGTATGTATGCATGCATTGTAAACAGCCATATAAACATACCTATCCATGCATATATACACACATGAGTATGTATATTTATATGCATTAATAAATGCATATATGCATACATAAAGTTTATAGAGTTTTTGCTTATTTGCATATATCTGAACAAATGGGTATTATTTCTTTACATTAACAAATGTTGGTTGACTAACTGATGATACATAAAGAGATATAGCATAAAATAAGGCTTAACGGGTAGGTCGGAGTCAGATTGTATAGGTCCTTGTGTGTCAGAAATTTGGACTTTATATAAAAGATAATAAGAATAAATTGAACTGTTTTGTTTTAATCAGGAGAATAATATGATGAAAACTAGATTAGGAATATGACTAGGATAAGGTTATGAAGAATGATTTGGAAGCAGGATATTTTGAATACAGGAATGGTCAAGTGGCTTTAAAAAAAATGACAGTCTGAAATGAATGAGTAGAAGAGAACCAAAAAAGAGAGATTTTGCAAAGAGGGGGTCAACTGAACTTGGTAATTACTTGTTTGTGGGACATGAGGATGAGAAAAAAAGTAAAAAATGAATTTGAGACTCTGATACTAGGTGTCTGAGGTGATAATGAAGTCACTCACATAGATAAATAAGCAAGAGGGGCAGCTAGGTCGCTCAATGGATAGAGCACTGAACCTGAGACCAAACTCAGAAGCTTGATACTTACTAGCTATGTGAGCATGGACAAGTCACATAACCTCACTGCCTTACAAAATGAAAAAAAAAAGGAAAAAATAAGAAGGGCAGGATTTAGGGGATTGGTCATAATTACAGATTTGGGGGTGCCAATGAGATATCAAAGTGAAGATATCCCTTGAAAAGTAGAATATATGGGACTGTAGACATATGGAGCTCTATAAAGAGGAGTTGGGAGTGGTGTTAGATTTTGGAGTTATTGATATAAGTGCTAAAAACTTTATACATATATAAAAATATATTTACACACACACACACACACACACACTCACACACACACACACACAAAGATATTTTGGTCCAAAATGACATTAAATTCTTAGGTAAGCAACTTTGTCTTTATGGCCACAAAAATTCAGGGGTTTATTATATGCATCAGAACTCCTCCTTAAGGCCAAACTTGGAAGCATTTACTAACAGTATGTTAAACATACATGTCATAAGTCCACAAGCCCCCTTTCTTGAACCTTCTCACAGCTGATGAAATCCTTCTAGTTCAAGGTCAATGTAATCCTTGTTTGATGGTGACTATAACCTTGCTCATTAGCTTTACTATAAGCAAGAAAGCATGACTAGACTGTACCATATCATAATCATAAAATGTTAGATTTGGAAGTAATCACATATATACTGGTAAATGTTTATCAATCAACTCTGAAAAAATGTACGTGCAAAAACCTTAAGTTCATATTGCATTTCTAATATTTTTCTCTATTACTTACTTAAGTCTACACAGTCAAAATATAACAGCAACAACAAATCAAACCCTGATGTGTATGTAGCATTTACTGATTTCTGAAGGAAGTGCATGTACACATATTGAAAAGTTAGCAAATACAAGTTAGCTCTAATATATCAATAGAAGTCATTATATCACATGGAAGTTTAGAACATATACTAGAATTTAGAGGTGCTATGACCTTAGAAGATGGAACATTCAAGCCCAAAGTCAATATGGAACATGGTATGTCAGAGGTGGGAGAGAACTAATGGTTTCTCTAAGCTATTAACTAACACAATTGTGAGGAAAATAAATTAATGCTAGAGCATTTACTATTAAACTCTGTGTCAAACACTGTTAAATGGTAGGGATGCCAAAACAAAATCAAAGCAGCTCTCTACTCTCAGGGAAATTATATTCCACAGTTGAAAATATTATGCTTAGGGAAATGGTGGTCAGGGAAGGGCACTTTGTATTGGGAAAGTTAGATGGATAGTTCATGGGACCAAAGGATAATAAATTGATGCATCTCTTCCATATACAGTAACAGAATTATTTAATTTCAATTCCTTTGTTCAGATCTGGGTGGAATTGAAATAAAAGAAAATGGCAGCCAAGTAGGACTCACCCAGAGTTGTCCAGTTACTAATTGTCTAAGGCAGGATTTGAACACATTTCTTCCTCAGTCCAAATATTACATTCTATTCATGAGATCATGATAAATTTGAATTCCAATTTTGTTATGTGTTTCCTGTGACATTGGATAAATCACTTGAACTACACAAAAGGGGTGGATGAGATTATTCCTGAGGTCCCTTACAACCTTAAACCTGTGAAGATATGTTTATTCTGAGGTTCAGAATTCAAAATAATGATGCCTGTCATATGTAAAGGTACTATATGTTTTCAGAGAAGATTCACATAAAGAATTGAAATAGAATGAACACTTATTAAGTGCCTACTATATTCAGGAACTATATTAAGAAGTTTTACAAATATTGCCTGATTTGATCTTCACACTAACCCTGGAAGGGAGGTGATATTATCATCCCCATTTTCCAGTAAAGGAAACTCAGGTATACAGAGGTTAAAAAAAAAAAAGACTTGACAAGAAACTCACAGTAAGTATTGGAGGCTGGATTTGAAGCCAGGTCTTACTGATTCCAAGTCTGGTGCTCTAACCACTGTAACGGCCTTTGGGCATATTATTTAACATTTGATTCTCACAAAAACTCTGCTATATCAGCATTATCATTATCAAATAATATTAAGTCCCATTTGTAGAAGCCTTCAAGTATTACAAATTATGCTAGGTTCTTATAACAAAAAGACAAAAATGCTGCACACCCTATTTTACAGTTGAGGAAAATGAATCTCAGATCCAGTGCTCTTTCTAATAAACTAGCCTCCCATCATTAGAAATACTACCTCTAAAGCCTTTCTTTGATATATTTTTCCTTTCTAACACCATCCTAGGCCCAAGTTAGACTAGGTAAGGAATTAGACATATTTTTAAAACTATTTGAGAGAAAATTGCGTCTAACTACTCATTCCCTTTGAATGGGTTCAGTTCAAAAGAGGGGGAGAGAACTTCCTATTTGTGTAAAACATCCCCAGTCTCCACGAGCAGCCACGGAAAAATTTGATTTTGTACGGACCTTATTAAGCATCTTTTGAAAGCAAATCAAAAGGGTTTCATTTGTGAAATATGGTAAAGGTAGGAAAACCCTGTTAAGTACAAACATAGATGGTTGAAGTTAAACAGGATCTAATCCTTTTCAACAGAATGATCTTTTCTGATAACTCTGCCCATTTTTCCTTTCAATGTACCTCCTGAGTATTTTTTTTAATCAAGCCACATTTTAAATAGACTTTTACATTAAGGAATGCACATTTGTCCTTGGAGATAATGCTGATCTTTTTTACTTTTGATCAAAGTACATTTTAATTGACTAGCATATTAAGAAACACATTCTTGCATATTATTTTAAGAGCTATTCTTGTAGGAACAGAAATATTCATACCCAAAAGGATAGAGCAGCAGACAACTAGAAAGCCTCTTCAACCTTTTGGATGGGGCATTATAGAGCACAGGATATTCAAACTGGTAGGGGCCTTAGAGATAAGCTTTACAGACAGTCCTGGAGGTCATCTAACCCTATATGTGCCTGCTACAGCTGAAAATGTTGGCCTAGCCTCTAGTGGGAGATCTTCAATTGTAGAGAAGAAGCAACAGCAAATTCTGAGTCCACTGTACCCCTTGCAGAGGCTCCTACTGTATCAATGGCCATCTCCGGTCGTCCTGATTCATATTTGGCCACTTTAGAGCCAAATGGCTTTGAAGGAGAGTTACGGTTGGTTACATTACACAGCCCTCCCTCACTTAAATCCAATTCACTTGCATGTCATGGCACCCCCTCCCCTCCTTGATGTAATAATCCTCTTAGAGAAAAAGGACCCACAACAACAATTGTGCTAGTTGCAGGAAAACATTTCACATGAACCTTACCCTTTGTGATTAGGGAAATTAATGTTATACTAATTAATTGAAGATCCATCCTTTTCTCCTCTTCCTACTCCTACCCTACTCCTGAAAAGGTGTGACAGTCTCCAAAGAGGTTGACCTAAGTAATGTGATCACACCTAGCTTCCAAGACATCCACATTTATGTATTTTTAAAAGGGTCCCACCCAAAAGGGACCTTAGCTTCTGTTTATAAATAGGATTCAGTTTGAATAGATTTTCTCTTGGAGAGAATAAGTTTTGTTCTTACTCCCTTCTTTAAAGTTTGTGATGATCCAGTCTACAAAGGGAAGAAAAGGCAGTGAAAACCTAATTGAGATATTTTCCTGGATAATATTGCTATAACCTGAAATTCCTTAGGAGTCAGACTGGGTCATTTTTCCCCTTGGGAAAAAGCTGAAAATTCTAATCTGACCTTCTCAGTAAAATATTCACCAATTAGGATTTCTAGCAGAGGTCTCTGTGATGTCCTGTCAAGCAAATCAGAAGGAAAATACATCAAAGCATAAACCTTCTCTCTTCTCCACCTATTTCCACCAGCTCTCATTCCAGGTCTTTGGCACAAGTGGAGGCCCACTATTGACCTATCTTTTATTAATAGATCATATCTCCTATTAATAAATGATATTATGCTTAGAGAAATGGCCTCATACTATATATTGGTTAAACCATATCAGTGGTTACAATCTTGCAGCCAGTCAATACACAGTAAAATATTAATAAATATCTACTATGTGACAGTCACTCTGGTAGTAAGTACTGGGAATGCAAAGAAAGCAAAAGATACTTCCAACTCTGAAGGAGCTCAGGGGAGACAAGAGAAAAATAGCTAAGTATAAACAAGTTTCATATAGGAAATTAGGCAGCACAGGGAATTGAGATCAGGACCTTTAGTTAGGAAGACCTGAATTTGAATCCAGTTAGAGACACTATCTATATAACCCTGAGCAATTCACTTAACCTCTGTTTGCCTCAGTTTCCTCATCTGTAAATTGGGAACAATAACAACATCATTTTCCTAGGGTTGTTATAACCTCAAATGAGTTCATAATATTAAAGCACTTCATTTAGAACTTAGCACATAATAAATAGTATATAAGTATTAACTATTATTATCATCATTATCATTATTATCATAGCGAAAATTGGAGATAATCAAATGAGGCAAGTTACTATAATTAAGGAAAATCAAGAAGATTTCCGATAAAATGTAAAATATTTGGTTGAGATATGAAGGAAACCCAGGCAGAGATGAGGAGGGAGAGATTTACATACATGAAAGTCAGCAAGTAGGAGATTAAAGAGATTAAGCTATCAATGAAGATAATTGTAATATACAATAAAACATGATAAATACCCTGGATAGTTATACAACTAAGGATCATGTGAAGTTTAAAGGACAAGGTCATTATTGTCAAAAGGAAGTTTAGAGAGGTTTCCCAGAGAAATTGACATTTGGATTGACCTTAAAGAGATTGATAAGAAGGAAACAGATGAAGAGACCAAGGAAGAAACAACCTCAGTACATACATAAAAGCAACTGTGTTTTAGAGTTAGAATTGTCGAGTTTGGTTGGATCATAGGGTAGGTGGAGAAGAGTATATTAAGACAATAACAGAAAGCATACAACAACAAATAGTAGAGAAACTGAAGTGCCAAGCAAAAGTAGTAAGGACAGAGTTATTGAATATCAGAGAACTGATATGACTTGATCCATGCCTAAGAAAGACTAATCTACTATGGAATTAAGGACCATTTTGAGGAATGAGAAGTATAACCACATTCAACACTGAGAATGAAAATTTAGTCCTAATATTATGCTAAAAATCTCCCTTGCTCTAATCTCTGTTGTTCCTATTTAATTTTTTTTATTTATTCATTCACTCATTTGTTCTGCATTATTAAAATTCTAGATCCTTAGCTGGTTCATGGTAAGGTAGACTGACACATTCTTTTCTGTGGCTGAGTGTTTCATCAGTGGTTTGTATGTTATTAATAAACCTTGTGTGTAGCTAGAGTATATTTCTGTTTCTTGAGATCTAGAACCAGTCTAACACATTTATTCACCAATTTTTTTATTAGTTGTGTAGTATGTGTACACACTAGGGGATGTGATTAATGTGTAAATTTTGCTTTCATGGAACTTAGCTTGGGGAGTGGGGTGATAAGGCATAGACAAATATATGTGATAATATACAATATCCATGGTGAATGTAATAACCTCAATGACAAGTCATGATAGCATATATTATTATTATTATATGAGATTGAAGGGAAAATGTTATCATTTCTACCTGAGAGGACTATATAGGAATTATGGAAGAGATCTCATTGGAACTAGCTTTTAGAAAATGTATAAAACTTTTAAAAGGCTGAGATGGAAAAGAAAAATATTCTAGGTGTTAGTTGGTGGCATGACAAAGGAATAATGGATATAGATAAATGTAATATGAACATAAAGGATTTGAGAAATCTACTTTGGCTAATGACTTGAATGTACAACATAATTAAGATCATGCTGAAAATATAAAGTGTCGGGGGCAGCTGGGTAGCACAGTGGATAGAGCATAGGCCTTGGAGTCAGGAGTACCTGAGTTCAAATCCATCCTCAGACACTTAATAATTACCTAGCTGTGTGGCCTTGGGCAAGCTACTTAACCCCATTTGCCTTGCAACAACAACAAAAAAAAACTAACACACACACACACACACACACACACACACATACACACACACACACATAGGGTCAGTACAGTGGAAAGATGGAAAGAGGGCTGGACTTGCAGTCAGCAAGACTCATCTTCCTGAGGTCACATCCAGCCTTAGGTACTTACTAGTTATGTGACCCTGGGCAAGTCACTAAACCCTTTTTATCTTGGTTTTCTTATCTGCAAAATGAACTGAAGAAGGAAATGGCAAACCACTCCAGTATCTTTGCCAAGAAAAGCCCAAATCTAGTTGTGAAAAATCAGACACAACTGAAATGACTGAAGAATAACAACAAATTTATAGGGAGACACACTGCTATGGGAAACTTTAAATTCTGGCCATTCATGATTGAACTTCAGTGTGCAACAGGTACCCACCAAAGCACTGATTTGACTAAAAGGTATAGGAAAGATTTGAGAAGACTAGTTATAAGGCTATTACATTAATGAAGTTAGTTAATAAAGAGTCTAAACTAAGCAATGGAAATAGAAACTAAAGAGAAGGGGATAAAAATGAACTTGTATAGTTAGAAGTACCAGAACTTGGAAAAATATAGAATGTGAGAGATGGAGATCAAGAAAAAGTCAAAGAAAACACCAAGTGTAAAGTATGAGTAAAGTAGTTGAATTTTAGTGTTGCTGATAAAGTATAAAATTTAAGACTGTGGGGGGGAAAATTTTGAATATGTTAAGTTTAAGATCATGTGTGACATTTAGGGTATTAAAGGTGAAAGTCAATTGAAGCGATAGGTCTGAATCTTTAAAAAGAAATCAGAATTTATGACATAGACTTTTGAGCCAGTTGAATAGAAATAGTTGAAGCTAAAATAAGGAGTTATAAAGGAGAGTTTGTAGAGAAGGGTGAATAGAAAGCCAAAGACCAAATCAATCTAGATGTAATAATCTCTAAGAAAATGAGGGATTGATCAAAAAGCAGAGAAGGAGATTCAGAGATGTAGTGGGGGGAGGATACAATGGTGTCAGAAAAGAAAAATAAAAGGCATGGATGGTTTCCAGGAGGAGACAATGATAAACCATTCTATATTTTCAAAGAAATCAAAGAAAGTAAGACTAAGAATAGGTCATTGCATTTGGTGATACTATGTTTATTGACAGTATTTGAGAGTTTTTTCATTATAGTGGTGGAGGTAAAAGTATTTAGGGGATAAATAGCCAGATTTGGGTTGTAGATACATTTTTCATGATGTTTAACAGTGGGAGTATAAATAAAGATATGATATATAATCTATTTTTTAATGTTAATATTAAAAGTGATGACAGTGAAGTCCTAGAAAGATGAGAAATGAATCTGCATCCTAAAAGATAAAAAAGGCTTATTGTAATTTGGAGTCTAAAAGTCTTTTACTATATTCCTAATTTTTATAAACTAATAATTTGTCAAAGAGAAAGAAAAAGAAACAAAAAAAAGAAGAAAGGGAAGAAGAAAGGAAAGAAGGAAAGAAAGAAGGAAGGTCATTGAAGAAGCATTAAAAATGTATAGAAGGGAATAGAATGCCAGAAGGAAACACAGGAAAACAGAACAGCTTTGAAAGTTAAATGTTAAAATTGTGAAATGTTAAATTTATTATATTCTTAAAATGAAAGGGAAACATAAGATATTCAGAGTTTCATATAAAATCTTTTTTTCTCTTCTATTTTTGTATGCGGAAATATTCATTTATCTTGAAGACTGTTTAAGATCAGAATAAAAAAGATAAGTATCAATTAAAATAATTACCCAAATCTCATATTAATTCCTTACTATTAAAAATATTTTTAACATATTCAAACTAGCCCATGTATATGTCTTTGAAAAATAAAAATATCTACAAATGAATGGGACATCATCTAAAGAAGACAAATTTTGGAAATAAATACCAAAAATGTTAAAAATCGAGATATATGTATAGGTTTGCAGAATATTTACAATAACTCCTTAGTCCCACCAAAAGTATTAAACCCACAGGAAGATATTCACTGATTTATCTTATGCTACTACATAGTTAACCAGAATACCCCTACTAATAGTTCTTTAATACATGAACCACAAAGGTCACTGGCAGTTTCAATAACTCTTTTTCAAATTATAGCTTAGCAACTTTCCATTCACTATTTAGGAATAATTAAAACATGGGGAGGCTTGGTTTGATGGATCTCAGAAAGAGAGAGGTAAACAAAAGACAGGATTGTTACCTGAAATGGACATTTTACCACTAAGATCAAGGTTTGGTAGATGAGCTCAGGTCTATAGGAGTTGACTTTTTATTCCAAATAGTGATTTTGGTTACTGAAGTCAGTTACCATTCAACCAGGGTAGTGACTCATTTAGAGAGCATATCCAGAATCCTTAATTTTAATGCACAGAAGAAAGACCATCTTAAAGGCAAAGAGTGATAATGAATCCTTTCTGGGGTCCCAGGATGCAGAGCAAGAATTATTGTTCCATCAGAAGAGATTGGATAACCTTGTGTAAGGTTACTTAGACTTTTCTTCTTTCTGTTAAAATGAAGTGAACTTTCATTAAAATTTGTGGAACTATAGTGTGATCTGACATTTTTTTTTTAAAAAAGCTTTTCTGGAGTAGAGTTTCTATGTAAAATGTTGATCATAGGTCTATGAAATATGACAGCATTCCTTGTCAGTCATTTCAATAACAGCACCCACTATTCTTAAAAAGAAAAACCAGATGACTAAGTTTTTTAGGTGACTATAGACTAGAGGAGTAGCTGGATAGCAAAAAAGAGAAATGATTTGAAGTTAAAAGAGGTGAGAGTGAGCACTGACCCTATCACTAACTGTGTGATTATGGGCAAGTCGGAGTATATGGTTGGGTCTCTTTCCATAATTGTAAGACACAGATTGGATTAGATCAGGGGGTTCTTTATGGACCCCTTTGGCAGCCTAGTGAAGCCTAAGCATATTTTTAAAAATTCTTAATGGAAGAAAATGCTCAATAATTTTAGTTAGAGGTTATTGATAAAGAGGTTAATCTCAGAGGTTTTATGTAATGCTTACTGTACTTTTTCAATATTTGAATTTTTTCTTATTACTTTTTATAATTTCTTCTTAACTGGGGATATTGGGGATTTAGCTATAATATTTCTTAGTTTTCCTCCTTAAATCACTTTCAAGTAATGATCAGTTTTTTTCCTATTTCTATTTTTCCTATTTCCCCTCTTGTTCTAACATTGCAGAACAAATTTCTTCAATTATTTTTGTATTAATGAATCAAAATTCTTTTTTTTTTAATTCTAGCTTTCAGATAGCCAATTCACAGAACCCCTGAAATCTATCATTTCTGTAAACCCTGTTAAGAACTCTTGGATTATAGAGATGTCCATGATAATCATTCCAGTTATTCTATTCTATACTGTTTACTTATCTAATTTTGATTTATAATCATTTATGTTCTAATTATTGCATGTTAAGGCAATTATGTGACACAGTGGGTACAGCAATGGACTTGGAATCAGGAAGATCTGACTTTCAATTCCAGTTTCACTTTCCTCCTAGGTATGTGACCCTGAAGCAAGTCACTTAATCTTTGTCTACCTTACTTTTCTTATCTGTAAAATGTGTTTAATAATAGCACTTTGTAAGGATAAAGCATATTGCATAGAGCAAAACCCAGAATAGACATTTAGTATACATTTCTTTCCTTCATTCCCCCAATATTATGTGGTTACACCTATTGTTGACTGTCTGTGTGCTTTGTTTTAAGATTCATTTTTCTAGGATACCTTGAAGCTCTAATTTCTTCTGTATTAAGATACCTTCTAATTCCAATCATCAATGATTTTTAATAGGATAAGATCATACAACTTGAATTGGAAAAGACCTCAAAGTAGATCTAATACAAGACTTTCATGTTACAGATAAGGACGCTGAGGCCCAGTGAAATGATATGACTTGTCCAAGGTCACTTAGGAGGTAATAATTAATGACAAAATTTAAAACCAAGTCAACCAACTACGGTGTCAGGGTTCATCAGTTCAATTCAAAAAGTACTTATTAAGGTCTTATTCCATTTGAGGAGCTCTGATTAAGGAACTATAGTATATATATATATATATATATATATATATATATATATATATATATATATATATAAAACTATAATCCCTCTTCTAGACTGTATGTTCTTTGAGAAGCAGGAACTTTCTTTTTTTTAAGTTGTTTAAAAATTTTATAAAATAATAAAAATAGTCATGTGTGCAGCAAAATAAGATAAGTTCCATCATATAAAACAAAAAATTTCAATCAAGAAAGCCTATATAATAAATATTACCCATTGCATTCAAAACTGTTGATCTTTTCTTTGATTCCCTATAGGTATTCTTCTGTTCTTTGTTATGCATTATTTATTTTTTTCTCCCTCCTCTCCCTAATAAGCATGTATATACACTTATGTAGTATATAAATATATGTATTTATATTTATAGATATACAAAATATATATATACTTATATGCAAACTCATTTACATATAGACACTATATATGTATACATAAATACGTAATCATAGATATATATATGTGTGTTTGTCTTAACTATCAGTTTTTATGACATTTCCTAAAAGCAATATCCTCCCTCACTCCTCTACTTCATATATCTTGCCTCCTATTTCTTTATCAACTATCCTTCCAAAAATCTCTCCCTTCTACACCCTTCTATACTCCCATTTAATCTACAAACCCTTCTATATAATGTCTTTTCCTATTCCCTTATACTCTAACACTTTACCCTCTTATCTCTTCTTATTATTATTTTCTGAATTTAGTAGACTTTTATAGACATATATATATATATATGTAAATGTATAGTTCCCTCTTTAACCTATTCATAATGAGAATAAGTTTCCAGAACTAACATCTCTCCTTCCCATGAAATTCCTCTCTATCGATTCTTCTTCTCAAGTTTCATGTGTGTAAGAGGGTAACACTTTTGAAAAATCTATTCTAGACCATTTTATTTTTATTAATCCCATTCTACTCAATTCAACTCCTATCTTTCCTTTTAACTACTTAGTTACTAATAACAACTTTGGACATATGGTTCATATTTCCACAAATAATAAATAATTTGTCTTTATTGAGTTCCTTCTAATTACTCTTTGACATTTACTTTAAATTTCTTTTGGTTGTTATATGTCAGATTTTCTATTTGTTAAGTTCTTTTTGCAACAAAATTCTGAAAGTCTGGCAATTCATTTAATGTCCATTTGTTTTTATTCAGGATTATGTTTAAGTTTGCCCAGGCATGATATTTTCAGCCCCACCCATATTCTTTTGCTCTTAGATAATACCTGAGGTCTTTGAAAGTAGTCTAAGAGGTCTTATGTAATTCTTATTCTGTTTCTGCCATATTTTAATTGAATTGTTTTTGTTATTGCTTTTAATATTTTCTCTTTAACTGGAGGGGGGTTGTTTGGGAATTTAGCTAAAATATTCTTTTCAGTTATCCATCTAAGATCCCTTTCAGGTGATGATCAGTTATTTTTTCTCTTTCTAATACTACAGGGAAAGTTTCTTCAATTATTTCTTATATTATTGAATCAAAAAAAAATTTTAAATCATAGTTTTCAGATATCTAATTATTCTTATGTTTTCTCTCCTTGATCTGTTTTGGAAAATCTGTTGTTTTTCTAGTGAGGTGTTTCACCTCTTTATTTTTACATTCTTTAGATTTTGTAATCTTTCTTTAAACCACAATTTCACTGGTTTCCCCTTGCTCAAATCTGATTTTCTTTCTTTTTTTTTGGCAAGGCAAATGAGGTTAAGTGGTATTCCCAAGACCACACATCTAGGTAATTATTAAGTATCTGAGGCCAGATTTGAACGCAGGTACTTCTGACTCCAGGGCTGGTGTTCTATCTACTGCACCACCTAGCCACACCTCAGATCTGATTTTCAAAGAGACATTTTCTTCCTTAGAATTCTTGATCTCCAGGTGCTTTACTTTTTTTTAAATAACATTCTTGTTTTTCTTGGATTGTTATTTTCTTTCATAGTTTTCCTCTATCTCTTTTATTTGATTTTTAAAGTCTTTTTGAGATCAAACAACTTTGATAGACTTAAGGGCCTGATCAACATGATTGCTAACCATTATTCCAGAGGATTAATGTTGAAACATGAACCTACCTATTTTCAGAGAAATTATGAACTCAACATATAGATTGAGATGTATGTTTTTTGGATATCATCAATATGTGAATTTGTTTTGAACTATGGATGTTTCTAATGAAGAGTTTGTTTTACTTCCTTTTTGAGGTATAAGAATGAGTAGAAGTAGAAGAGATGGAAAATGGATTTTTAAATTATTTTTGAGCAGGTAGTCATTTGAAGTTACTCTAGAGTAGGAGAGGCTTTTTTTGTTTCAGCATCTTCCTCTGAAGAACCCTGGTCTTCTCTATTCCCATAGTAACTATCTATGTTTGGGTTCTTTATCCTCTGCCTGCACATCTAAAAAAAATTAGCAATTTTTTTCCTTAAATTCACCTCTAGTTCTGTAGTGTGGGTGATAGTATCTCTTTTCTCAGGAATTTTGTCCTAGGTCAAACCTCTGCACACCTTTCCGCTTCCAAGCAACAGCTAGGTCCCTTCAACATAGTGTACTGGAAATAATCTTAATACCTGAGAACCCTCCGGTCCTCCCCTCTGTCCTGGAACCAAGACCAAAAACTCAGTTTTCCCCGAGGGTCTGCTTCCTCACCCACTGGGCATATACTGGTTCCTTCTTGTCCAGGATCTTGCCTCACCTGTACAACTGGGCCTGGCATATCTTAATACTAGAGGTTCCCTTTCTTTCCCACTCAGACACTGACTCCCTACACTGTCCAGGAAGTGAAGATTTCTGTGACTGAGGCTTAGACTAGTCACCAATCTCACCGCCCCTAGGGTTCCCCTCTTACTGGTTCAGGGCTAAAGGTGTTTGCCCTTCACTAGGGGGAACCTTGATTCTGGGATCTTCTCTGGTTGTTCCAGAAGAAATACTGTTCTGTCCAAACTTTTGTTAGTTTTTGCTGTTTTACTTTCACTCTGAAATATTTTTTTGACTGAGTGGAGGAAATCTGGATAGTTTGAAATTTTCTGTTCTATTCTGACATCTTCCCAGCATCCCCTTGACTTTCTTTTTATTGATTGAATCCCTAGTATTTTACAGTGCCTAGCTATCTTGGTCACTTAAATGTTTATTGAATTGGCCACAAAAACAAATAAGATCTGGTCTCTGCCTTGAAAGACATTAAATGCTCATGAAATGACTTTCAAAGAACATATAAATAACATTTACATGCAAATGCACATGCAGACATATGGATGTGGGCCTATAGGGGAATGTAAGTATGCATATATAAAATGCATATATATACATATATATATATAAAACCCATGTGTTTAAATAAATATTTGAGAGATCTCATTATCTTCATTTGTAATTATGAAATATGACAATAAGGTCAAATTAGAAAAAGCTTATTACTTAGGGGTAGCTTGGATAATCCAGAACTTAATTCATAAAGGAAGCAGAATTAAAGCTGTACTTGGAAATTCAGACCTTAACTAAGCCTATACCTCTAAAGAGATAAGATAATGAGGAAAAGGATCTGTATGTTTAAAAAAAATACCCTATAGTATCTCTTTTTCAGAGTAGCAAAGAATTAGGAACTAAGAGAATGTCCATAAACTGGCGACTAGATAAACAAATTATGGCATTTGAATGCTTTTAAATACTACTATTGCATAAGAAATGATGCTGAGCAAATTGCCTTCTGTGGGGGGTAGGGCGAGGGAAGTAAGATTAGGGGGAAAATTGTACAACTCAAAATAAATAAAATATTTAAATTGAAAAAAAAATAAAGAAATAATGCCAGGGACAGAATCAAAGAAACCTGGGAAGATTTGTATTATGAAATGATAAAAAGTAAAGTTAGGAGAATCCCAAGAACAATTTATACAATAACATTATAAACAGAAACAAGACTTAAGAGTCTGATAAACATAACTGTTAACCATTATTCCAGAGGATTAATGATGAAACATGATTCCACCTATTTTCAGAGAAATTATGAACACAGCATGTAGATTGAGATGTATGTTTTTTTGGATGTCATCAATGTGTGAATTTGTTTTGAAATATGCATATTTCTAATAAAGAGTTTACTTTCTTCCATTTTTGAGATGTAGGGATGAAGAGAAGTAGAAGAAAAATAAAATGGATTTTTAATTTAGAATTTTTAATTGTTTTTTTTTTAAATCAAAGAAAAAAGTTAGGCAGGTGAAGATGGTAAGAATCAGGTGCTCCTTTCAGAAGAAAGAAGACAAAAATGAGTCAAAAGCAGAAAAACACAGAACAGATTTAGAAGATCAACAAGTATTACAATTTCACCCAAATATAGATTAGTTGGAAGATAGTATGAAAAGATGAGAATAAATGGGTGGTATGGTAGAAGCAAATTATGCAAAACTTTGCAGGACAGACTAAAAATTGTTTATTTTCTCTTGATTGTTAAAAAAAATGTATGTTTTTTACAGTGAAGTGGAAAGAGGGGGAGGAGAGGGAGTGAGTCTTACTCTCATTAGAATTGGCTCAGAGAGGGATAACATATATATTCAATTGGGTTTAGAAATCTATCTTACCCTAGAGGAAAGTAAGAGGAAAAGGGTATGGGAGAAAAGAAGGGAGGGGAGAAACTGTTAGAAGGGAGGGAAGATTGCAGGAAGATGTAATCAGATGCAAAACTCTTTTGAGGAAAGACAGGGTGAAAGGAGAAAAAGAATTGAATAAATGAGGGTGGGGAATAGAATGGAGGGAAATATAGTTAGCAAAAGTAACTGTGGGAAAAATATTGAAATAAGTTTCTCTGATAAAGACATCATTTCCCAAAAATCCAAACAACTGAGTCAAATTTACAAAAAAAAAAAGGGATCTATTCCCCAATTGATAAATGATCTTAAGCTTTCAGATGAGGTTATCAGTGCTATGACTATAAGAAAAATTCCTAACTCATGATTGATAGGAAAAATGCAAATTAGAACAACTCTCAGGTATATCTTATATCTATTGAATTGGCTAATAGGACAGAAGAAGAAAATGATGAATGTTGGAAAGAATGTAAGGAAGGTGAGACATGAATGCATTGTTGGAGGAGTTGTGAAATGATTCAACAATTCTGTAGAGTAATTTGGAATTATGTCCTTCAATTATAAGACCATGCCACAACGAGGTCTGTATTCCAGAAGAGATAAAAAACAGGAAAGTAAAGGACCTATAGGTATAAATATATTTATAGCAACTTTTTTCTTGTGAAAAGAAACTAGAAATTTATAGGATGCCTATCTTTTGAGGAATGACTGGACAACTGTGGTATGTGATTATGTTAGTATGCTATTCTGCTGTAAGAAATGATGAACAGGATGCTCTCAGAAAAAAACTTATATGAGAAGAAGAAATGGGAAATGTACTAAATACAACGTATCAGCAATATTGTAGGATTGTACAATACTGTACCTGTGAATGACTTACTTTTTCTCAGCAATGTCATGACTCAAGATTACTCTAAAAGCCTTATGCTAAAGAATACTATCCATCCCAAAGACAGAGCTAATGATGTGAATAAAAATTGAAGCATGCCTTTTCTAACTTAATTTTTCTTAAGGTTTCTCTTTTTTTTGGGGGGGGAGGGGAGTAGTTCTTTATTTTCACATCATGACTATTTTGGTAATGTTTTGCATGGCTACATTTTTTTAACCTATATCAAAGAACTTACATTCTCATTGGGGGGAAATGGAGAGGGAAGAAGGGAGGGAATTTGGAGCTCAGAGCTTTAAAAAAATGAATGTTAACTTACTTTTACATACAAGGAAAAATAAAGTATACAAAAGAAAAAGAAAATGAGCCTAAAATGGATGAGTTCAAATCATAGTTTTTGCCTTTATTAATTGTGTGACATTATTGGGCAAACTGTCTCCATTCTATAGATCTCATTTTGCACATCAATATACAATGAGAATATTAAGAAAGATACTCTCAGTGCTCTTTTCCAGCTTGAACATTCTAAAACAAGAAGGGACTATTCTTGATGATAGTAATCTAAATAGAATATCCATTAAAAAAAAAGGAGAGGAAATAAATATTAACAGTTTTTCTCATTTGGAGAAAAAATTATATAGTATGGATGAATTGTTCTTTAAATGTTTGGTAGACTCATAAAAGTCCATCTGGCCCTTAAGATGTTTTCATAAACAACTCATTAATATCTTACTCAATTACTTTTTTTGAGATAGGGCTATTTAAGTACTCTGTTTCCTTCTGGGAAGCTAGATAGTTTATATGTTTGTAAATATCTATCCATTTCATTCATCTTTTCTGTTTTAATGGCAAATAATTGGGGGGAAAATCCCCTAATAACTGCTTTAATTTCATTTTCATTGACAGTTTCTTCCTCTACCAATAATTTGATTAGCCAGATTAGCCAATATTTTATCTATTTTTCCCCAAAAAATTTCAGCTTCAATTATCAAATGAATTTTTTATTTTAAATTTTATTAACTTTTCCTTTGATTTTCAGGATTTCCATTTTAATGTTTAATTTGAGGGCTTTAATTTTTTCTTTTTCTATATTTCAGTTAATCTATTAGTCAGTTGGATTGATTGATTAATTGTCCTTCATATTCAAAGAATACCTTGACTTCAAATGAATGATGACATGACATGCACATCATGTTGATTTCAGTGAGGGAAATTTTGGGCAAAGGCATCCTTCTCCCTGACTTTTCCAGAACTTTCTTCACCCTGTGGCCCAGTCTAGAAGGAAAGAAAATTTCTGGTGAAGACCTGAATGCTGTGGGAGTTCTTGGTCTTATGAATGTGGGTCCCTCCCTTGTCAGAGAGGTACCACAGTGCTCTAGAAGTGATGAACAAAACATCAATATATGATTTCCTGCTGAGAAACTGGAGCTAGTACAGTATATCCAAATCTGTCTCTTAATGGTCTAGTCGACAGTATACTCCATAATCCCCCCCCAGAATCCAACAACTTTGGTTTCCTGAAAGCTGCCCAGCAGGTCATGCGAATAATGTTACTAGATTACTTGTCAGCATCATTTATAGATGGAATCATGACAGTATCTGATCATCTTCAGACCTCCAATTTTTGTATTAATAACAACATTCTTGGCAAATGTTTTCACTATGGTCCTTCTTGTGTGTCTAGGAATTTCAACTCTTGGGACATTAATTCAAATTGCCTCTTATTTATTACCCCAGTTCTGAAAACTAAAAAAAAAAAAAAAAAAAAAAAAAAACTAGTATCAGGGATCTATTCCATTATTCGCAGCTAGGAGATAACGGTGACTAGGACCTGCTTTGAACACTAATTTTTTCAAAGTAATCATTTACTTAGTCAATAAATTGATCTGTTCTTTCTCTCTTTTACTGATGTACCTATTTAGAAATTTTGTATGCATGCCACAAATTTTGGGATTGTCTAATTGCTATAATTCTCATTAATGAAATTATTGATTCTCTAAATGATTTGTTCTTTGACCCATCATTCTTTCAGATTAGATTGTTTAGTTTCTAATTAACTTTTAATCTATACTTCCATGTTCCTTCGTTGAATAATTTTTATTGCATTGTGGTCTAAAAAAGATGTATTGAATGTTTCTGATTTTCTGAATTTACTTGTGATATTTTTATGCTCTAATATACAATCAATTTTTATGAAGGTGAGGTGCATGTACAGCTGAGACAAAAGTATATACTTTTCTTTTCTCATTCACTTTTTTCCTATAGCATGATATTTAAATTTTCCAAGATTCTACTCATCTCCTTGACTTCTTTCTTATTTATTTCATGGCTAGATTTATTTAGCTCTCATAGTAAAATGTTGAAGTCCTTCACTAGTATAATTTTACTGTCCATTTTCTCTTGTAATTCATTTAATTTTTCCTTTAAGAGTTTGGTTCTTGGGGCAGCTAGGTGGCACAGTGGATGGTACTCCTGGAGTCAGGAGTACCTGAGTTCAAATCTGACCTCAGACACTAAATAATTGCCTAGCTGTGTGACCTTGAGCAAGTAACTTAACCCCATTGCCTTAAATAAAAAAAATGTAAAGAATTTAGTTCTGGGGTGGCTAGGTGGTTCAGTGAATACAGTACCAGCCTTGGAGTCAGGAGTACCTGGGTTCAAATCTGACCTCAGACACTTAATAATTACCTAGCCGTGTGGCCTTGGGAAAGCCACTTAATCCCATTGCCTTGAAAAATCTAAAAAAATAAATAAAGAATTTGGTTCTTATGCTATTTGGTACATAAATGTGTAATAATAGCATAGTTCATTTTAATAATGTTTCTTTTTTTGTTGTTTTTAGTTCTATTTTTGTTTTTTCCTTTGTCTAAGATCCTGATAGCTACCCCTACCTTTTTTTTAAAGTTAAGTTGATTCATAAAAGATTATATTCCAACACTTTATTTGAAATCTCTATCTTTCTGTTTCAAGTGTATTTCTTTCAAACAATACATTGTCAGAATTTTATTTCTAATCCATTCTGCTATTTAATTCTGTTTTATGGGTGACATAGTCCCATTCACATTCACAGTTATGGTTACTAATTGTGCATTTACCTCAATTGTGCTTTCTTAAATTTATCTTTTTTCTTTCTATCTTATCCCTCCTTTCAAGTCTATTTTGCTTTTGACTACCACCTTCTTTTAACTGTCATAATTTTTATCATTCTTCCCTCTTTTCCCCTTGTCTCCTTCCTCTCCTACTTCACTACTGGGAAAGATAAATGTTTAGTACTAAATAAGTATATTATTTTATTTTCCCTATTTAATCAATTCACATGTGAATGAGATTCAAGTATTAACCCCCCCAATTTTTCCCCTCAATTTAAAAGCTCTTCCATGTGCACATCTTTTAAGTGAAACACTTTTCCTCAATCTTCCTCTCCCTTGCCTCTTCTCCCTAGAGTCTATTTTTCACCTATCCATACTTTTTAAATCATTTCATTGTAACCAACTCATTCCAGCATCCTTTGTCATCTTCCTATATAGAAAGATAAACTGTTTGATCTTATTGAATTCCTTATGATTTATCTTTCATGTTTACCTTTTTATGCTTCTCTTGAATCTTGTACTTGAGTCAAATTTTCAATTCAGTTTTTGTGTTTTCATCAAGAACTCTTGAAAGATCTCTATTTCAATAAGTATCCACTTTTTGACTTGAAGGATTTTATTCAGTTTTGGTGAGTGGATTATTCTTGGTAGTGATCCAACTCTTTTTCCATACAGAATATCATATTCCAAGTTCTCCTCACTTTTAAAGGGGGTGAATGATCATGTGTAATCCTGATTGTTACTCTGCTATTTGAATAGTTTCTTTTTAGCTGCTTGAAGTATTTTCTTTCTTACCTGGTAGCTTTAGAATTTGACAGTAATATTTCTGGGAGTTTTTATTTTGGGATCTCTTTCAGGTGGCGATCACTGGATTCCTTCAATTACTATTTTATCTTCTGCTTTGAAGACATTGTAGCTATTTAAGATTCTAGGTTCTTTTAATGATGATAATTTTCATATAATGCAACAATTCTTAGACAATCTTTCCATTATTTCTTTTCCAAATCAATTGTTTTTCCAGTGAGATATTTCACATTTTCTTCTTTTTTTTCATTCTTTTGACTTTATTGTTTCTTGATATCTTGTGGAATCATTAGCTTCTACTTGTTCAATTATCATTAAATGCTCGTTTTTACTTTATTGTTTCTTGATATCTTGTGGAATCATTAGCTTCAACTTGTTCAATTCTCATTTTTAAGAAATCATTTTCCTCAGTAAACTTTTGTATCTTTTTTCACCTTTGAAATAATTCCTTTTAATGAACTCTTTTCATTAGTGAATATTTGTACCTGTTTTCAATTGTCAGGTCAGTTTAAACTCTGGTCTTCCTGACTCCAGTGCTGGTCTCTATCCACCACACCATTTAGTTGCCTTAGATCAGTTTTTAAGGAGATATTTTCATGAATATGTGTGTGTGTCTCTTTTGCCAAACCGATGATTTTTCTTATAATTTTCTTTCTTTGTTTTCATGTCTTCACCTAATTTTCCTCTACCACTCTTATTTGACTTTGATCATCATCTTTAGGTCTTCTAGGAATTCTTCTTAACCTTGTGTCCAATTCACATTTTTCCCCTTTGATGTTTTATTTGTGAGATTTTTGAGATTATATTTGTAAGATTTGTAAGATTATATTGTAAAATTTGACTTCATTTTAATTTGATTTTCCCTGTCACCATAGTAGGTTTTTATGGTCAGGTTCTTTTTTTTATTTTTTACTCAATTTTCTTTGTTATTTATTGATTTAGATGCTTTATTATACATGTTGAACTTTGCTCCTAGAAGGGAGATTGTTCAGAGAAACACTGTACCAAGCTTCAGGTTTTTCACACTGTTTTTTTTTTCAGGACTGCATGTGTGAGTTTGGAAGGTTCTTTTGCTTCAAAATCTGGGGAGAGTTATGATCAGGGCTTTCCTGATCTATATCCTCCTTACCAAGGAAAGGTCTATTATCCCTCAGAATTGCAATCAATACTGTTCCTCTGAACCCTTGTATCCTTGGAATGAAAAACAGTACTGTTCTTAAGAGTTCCTAATTCCTTAGTGCCTGAAGAGTTGCTCCCACTTAGGACTTCCACTCCCTCTTGACTGAAAATACTCTCTGCCCTCAAACTATGACCCAGAAGCAGGTATAGTAATAGAGTTGCTAGAAAGCATCTAGACTAATGTCCAGTGCTAATACTAGGGTACCTTGTAATCTCTTTCTAACCAGTTGCAGTTCCTCTTACCATCTACTCCTTGAGAACTTGCAAAACTCCTAGTGCTCCTTCATCACCATCACCTATCACACTATGGATGTTTCATCCATGTGAGCTTTGGGTCTGTCTCCTCTCCCACGTCACAATTCTCTCTTTCTGATCTAGTATGTTGTCTTGGACTAGAAGAATGTATCACTTGGATGCTTTGTTGTCTATGTCTCCAGAATTTGATTTGAGACATTATTTTATAGTTGTTTGAAAGGAAATGTTGGAAGAGGTCAAATGACTGATTTCTCTATTCTGCTATCTTGACTTTGCCCCCAATTTCCTTAATAAATATTAATGCGAAAAGCTTAAGTAAAATACTAGCAAGAGGATTAGAGCAACATTTTACAAATAAAACCAGGTGAGATTTATATTATGAATGCAGCTCAATAGTTTGATATTAGGAAAATTATCTTTATAACTCACCATATCAAAAGGGCATTGACATTAAAAGAAACCCATTCCTATTAAAAATACTGGAAAGCATGTGAATCATAGAATCTTTTTAAAATAGTTCTATCTATCCAAAATCATCAGCAAATATTATCTGTAATAAGCTTGAAGTCTTTCCGAACAAGCTCAGGGTGAAGCAAGAATGCCTATTATCACCACTATTATTCAAAGTATCCTAGAAATGCTAGCTATAACAATAAGAGAAGAAAAAATAAATTGAATGAATTAAAACAGGTAATGAGGAAAAAATTTTCTCTTGTTAGATAATATGATGGTGAACTTAGAGAACCTTTGAGAATCAACTAAAAAATTTCTTGAAATGATTAATAACTTTAGAAAACTTGTAGGATAAAAATTCATCATCCTTTATTAAATTATCAACAAAGCCCAATAGGAAGAAAGAGAAAGAGAAATTTCATTTAAAATAGTTGTGGACAATATAAAATATTTGGGAGGCTACCTGCCAAGACATAGCAAGAAATTATATGAACACGATTAAAAAACATTTTTCACAGAAATAAAGATAGATCTAAACAATTGAAGGAATATTTACTGTTTGTGGATAGGCCAAGGGAATATAATAAAAATAATAATTCTACTTAAGTTAATTTCTTTATTTAATACCATAGCAACTAAACTATCAAAGAATTATTTTACAGAGTTAGAAAAAAATAAACAGAATTACTTTGGAAGAACAAAAGATCAAGAATATCACAGGAATCAATGAAAAAAATGTGAAGAAGGGGGCCTAGCAGTTACTATTACAAAACAATAATCATCAAATAATCTGATTTTTGACTAAAATATAGAGTGTTGTATCAGTAGAATAAATTAGATGAACCATACACAGAAGTTGATGACCATGGTAAACTCTATTTGATAAATCTAAAGATCCAAGCTTATGAAGTTTGAACTAACCATCTGACAAAAATTTCTAGGACAACTAGAAAGCAATTTGGCAGAAACTAGGCATAGAACATCTCATTCTGGATACAAATATAAGCTCAAAAGAGAAATAATATTTCGAAATAAAGGATAATATCAGAAGTAAATTAGGGGAGTGTAGAAAATTGTACCTATTAGATCTATGGAAAAGGGAAGAAATTTAACCAAAAAACAGAGAACATCATAGAATATAAAATGGATAATTATCATTACATGAAAATAAAAAATCTTTTGCACAAATTAAACTAATGCAGCCAAAATTAAAGGAAAACAGGAAACTGGGAATTACTTTTTACCACAAGTTTTTCTGATAAAGGCTTTATTTCTTAAATAAATAGGACACTGAGACAACTTTATTCAAAAAAATAGCTATTTCCCAGTTGATAAATGGTCAATTTATATGAACAGGCAGTTTTTAGAATAAGAAATCAAAGCTGTCAATCATTACATTAAAAAATTCTCTAAAATTATTACTGATTAAAAAATGCAAATTAGGCCAACTCCAGAGAACTATCTTAGAACCATAAAATTGTCTAATATGAAAGAAAAAATGATAAATGCTGGGGGGGAATGTGAAAATATTGGAACACAAAAGTACTCATCAAGGAGTTGTTGACTAATTCAACTATTCTAGAGAATAATTTAAAACTATACACAATAAGTTTGTACCAAATGAGCTCAAATCAAAGGGAAAAGGATCCATTTGTATAAAAATATTTATAGCAGATCTTTTTCTGGTGGCAAAGAATTGTAAATAGAGTGACTGTCCATCAGTTGGAGAATGGCTGAACAAATGGTGGCATATGATTATGAGATAATATTATTATGCTAAAAGAAATGCTTTCAAGATGGTTTCAGAAAAATTTGGGAAGACTTATATGAACTCATGCAAAATGAAGTGAGTATAACTGGGAAAACATTTCATAGTTACAGAAATGTTGTAAGGATTATCAATTGTGAAAGACTTTACTCTGCTCAAGAGAATAACCCAAAGAAATTCAAAATAACCCATGATGAAAAATGCTTTCTTTGTTTCAGAAAGAGAACTGATGAATGCATTTGAAGCATACTTTTTTCCTCTCTCCCAATTTTTATTGTTTTATTTTGTTTGTGATTTCTCTTGAAACATTACTTATATAGACATATAATTTGCATATTTCATATGGGTAATTGAGATTTCTTCCCTTCTCAAGGAGGGTAGAGATACTAGAGGGAGAAAGGGAATTTGGAATTCAAATTTTTTAAAATGATTGTTAAACAATATTTTCCATGTAATTGTAAAATATTTTGTGAAAAAATAAAAACAATTTTAAATAGATTGCTTAATCTATTTCTGATGGGTTAGATGACAGAGATCATAAGGTCAATCCAAAATGTTAGGAAATAAGAAAAAGGTCTTACAACATCTGTTCCCTTTCCCTCTCTTTCATCCATGTTTTGTATTGGTAACACTCGATTTTTGTTTGCTTGTGCATTCACTTATTCATTTTATTCCTTCCTTCCTTCTTTCCTTCCTTTATTTATTTATATGCATAGTTTTATTTGTGTCTTCTTATCCAAAAATTCTCAGGGACTCTATCTTCCATTGAATAAAATTCAAAATTCATAATTCAAGGTCATCCACTGTTCTGGCACCTACCTAACCTTTCAGAATAATTTCAGATTTTTTGTGTATATTGCACTGTACTAAACTATCCTTTCTTCAGCCATTGTCCACAATATTGTCTTTGTCTCATGTGTGCTTCATTCCCTTTTCTTCTCTTGGATTTTTGCTCACCATATAAAGCCTACTTCAAATGTCCCATGTTTCATAAATCTTACCAAACAATATATATGGGATAAGCTTCTTTCATGATCTTATTATGAAATATTTAATTAAAGCTATCTGTGGATGTGTCTTCTACCTTTGTCTCCCAATCACATTCTAAGCTCCATAAACCTAAAGGTATATTTTATATAAACGTCCTGAAGATGTGATTTAGGGAAGTCAAAGTTACTAAAAAGGTTAAGCAAGGCCATGTCCAGTGATCATTTCAGTAAGCTCTCAGAGGCCTAAAGGACTTTTGGCATTTCAAGCCTAGAACTAGAGTGGCATAATTTGAATTACAAATAATAGTGACAGAGATTGGGAAAGATTCACATAGAAAATTCTGATGATTCTCAAAAAGTAATTTAATAAGGGAATATGGGTCACATTAAATTATTACTTCTTTTTCTAAAATTCTGTAAATGACCTAACAGAGTGGTCTTAGGGTTCAGACTGAAATATCTAGTTTTTGAACACAGACAATAATGAATCTAGCTATGTGTACTGGTAATAATGAATAGGCAGAAGGTAAAAACCATGTGTTATTTGAAAAGAATATAATATTAAAATTAGGCAATATTAAACGTTTAGTGAAAAACCTCCTTAAAAAATAGGAACAAGGTTTCTAGTTCCTATATAAGCACTCTAGCTCATACAAATATATTGGTAGAGCTTTATTTTACTCTACAACTATTCATAAAATACAAAATACTCATAGGAGCCCAGCCCCACCCACCACTACCAAAAAAAATTAGAGAAAATTCATAGAACATTCACAGTAATTACTTTAAGAAATGATTTTTGGATTTCCTTCAAGGCAATTTTTTTTTCACAAAAACCACATTTGTTTTCTCATAAAATTAAGCGGCTGTACTGCAGAGAATAAAACTAGATCAAATATACATGATCACATAAAAAAAACACTGTATGGTTATTATATAGATACATAGCAGTGATAAGAATTCAGGTACTTGATAGGATCATAACCAATACACTTAAAAATACCTCTACCTGGATCTTTGGAATTTGAAAGTATTTACCTTCAAGGAAGATTTTTGACATTCTATGTCTTTCTCTCCAAGAATCTTCCCAGACACACAATACTAACTGTGGTTTAGACATTTCTAGGAAACAAACATATTTTAAGGCTCCTTGAAAGACAAAGATTCTGAATCATAGTAATAATGAAAGTGATAAGCTCCTGATTTGTTCATCTTACCCATGTTGTCTGCTTGGGTCTTCAGCTGCAAGGTCCATATGGACCCTTTCAAAAGGCACTCTGCTTATGAACTTCCACCAGGAGCAAGATTCCAGTACATTAGGAAATGGGGACTAGAAAGAGGAAGGAAAAGGCCTCTGAGAAACCAGCTCCTCTTCAGTCTTTGGGCACCCCAATAGCATCTGACTCATGGCTTTGGGCAGAGGAAGGTCTAAATCTCAACGAAAAAAATCATGTTGGAAAAGACATAACATAGAATTCTTAGGACTTTATGATGGCATATTGAATCTATGACATCTTAGATAGTACCTAGAATTTAATTACCTGCTGATCGTCAGTGAACAAATGTATCAATATTCCAGCAAAATGGAGGCATTTGAGGCACAAAGAAATTCAATAATCCATCTAAGATCACTCAAATACTTGAAAAGGGGTTTGAACCATGTCTTCTTGCTTTCTACTCTGGCACTCTTAACATAAGGCACTCTTCCTCTATAAATGCAAAATAAGCTAATTTTCCTTTTCACATATATTTGACATTTTTGAAGATGGAATTCCAGTTCTTAAAACAGAAGGCTCATTGCATTATGCATTAGTGTAGAGGACTTCCTATATTGATAAAAATCATAGCTCCTTCCTGTTTTTATAAAGTGTGGGGTATTCATACATTTTTCATCTATATAATCATATTTTATCATCTTTTCAATGGAAAGGAGTAGGAAAGGTAGATACCATTATATCTACTTTACAAATAAAGAAACTAAAAAACAAGAAAATATTTTAGCAAAAAGATATCTGTTCTCAAATCTCATTCCACATCCTAGTTCTGATACTAGCTTTATAATTGGCTAAAAATCAACTCTAAGATGGTCATAATAATCTGATATTACCTACTAACAAGGATTATTATAGGTCAATCACATCATTAGCTTCAGAAAAGAATTAGAAATGTAAACCAGGATAACAATAATTTTCCTAAGGTCACACAGTTAGGAAAAAAGATAACCCAGACTTGAACCAAGTTCCAAGTTCAGGGCTCTTTCCATCATAATACAACATAGCACATGTTTAGACCAAGCATCACTGACTTTCCATGACCACCTCCCATCTGCTACAGCCATATTTCCCCTACATTTCCTCTCCCTAGGGTTTTCAACTTATTTTTGGCTGATGAGATTGTCTTAACACCATCATCATCATCATCATCATCATCATCATAATCATCATCATCATGTCTTGTATTTATACAATGGTTATCTCTGTAGAGCTAAAAGCAATGAAGCTTCTCATCAGCCAGGTCCCTTGGGTGATTATTACAGAATAACATCGCACAAATTGGTCATGTTTTGCCGGATAATCATCTCTGTTTCTCCTTTGGTTGGTTTCAGACCATTTCCATCAATCCCCAACACCCCTATGGTATGTCTCCTGGGACCAAATTTCTCTCTTCTAAAATCAGAAGACTAGGACTCATGCCAAATGAGCCAGCAGAGTAGCTGAGAATATCTCTACTAAAAACCTGCAAATGAATGTTGATTAGTATACTGATATTTATCCCACTGTGTCACATTCCATTAACTTTCCTCTAATTCCATACCTGGTATGTTTCCTGACATTGCCTAACAAAACTGGACACAACAGGACATATTCTGACAGCCTTGTTAAGGAGCGCCATTCTTTTTGGCAATAGTTAGAACTGAGCCATCAAGGGAAAAAAAGGATAGAGATAAAGCTCAATGCACAGGATGGAAAACTATAGTTGTGAGAAGGCTGTGCTGACCAGATCGAGTAATCACAGAACTGTGGCTTCGAATGGAAATGTGGCAACTAGAATGGCTTGTATTCAAATATCTTTTAGAGTCCTATTTTTCTTTCAGTCATTCAACAAATATTTATTAAGTTCCCCCCAAAGTTTCCCACATTCCTGGGCTCTAAAAGTCCAATGACACTTTTAAAAATAGCTCTTTCCCTTTAGAAGCTGGCATTCTACCGGAGGCTTAGCAGTAAACAGAGACTCACATAAATCGTTTTAAAACATAGTAGAGTCTACACTAGAGATTTCACTGGTCTATGGACTTACAGAATGAGGAAATCTTTCTAGTAAGGCAACTTACAGAGAATTGCCTAAATGTTGGGGGTGAGGGGTATCACTAATGTAGGGTGGATCCTTGGCAGGACTTGAGCCCAAGGTTTCCTCTTTCCTGTCTATGAGTCTCATTTCCTACCCACCATATTATAGATTTCTGAAACAAAATGCGGACAAGGAAAATAAGAGGTGATATGCAGTGGAAACACTAGTTGCTTGGAGGGTCAAGGAAGAGATTTAGAAGAGGAGGCCCTTGAATAGAGTTTTAAAGATTTCTTTTTGTAGTAATAGTAGCTCCTAGTTGCTTAACACATTGTAGAAACAAGTGTACAGTCAGTGTCTAATTTGTATCTTAAAATAACTCTATGGGGCAGCTAGATAATGCAGTGGATAAAGCACAGGCCCTGGAGTCTGGAGCACCTGAGTTCAAATCTGGCCTCAAACACTTAATAATTACCTAGCTGTGTGGCCTTGGGCAAGCCACTTAACCCCATTGCCTTGCAAAAAAATTTTTTAAAAATTTAAAAAAATAACTGTAGCAGGTAATACAATTATAGATATCCCCATTTAATAGACATAGAGATTGAACTTCAGAGATCTTACCTAAGGATACACAGCTAGTACGTGGCAGACCAGAATGTGAAAGTAGGTATCCATCCTCATCCAGTATACTTTTCCCATACTGTTCAAAGCAGTCATCCATGTCTTCTTTGTCTCATTACAGAGTCTAATACTATATGTGGAAGGATCCAAACTGAGCTATAGACGTGGACCATGTCCACTTTTTGAGTCATGAGTCTTCCTTGAAAAGGATCCAGAAATATCTGGCCTTTGCCCCCAGGTCTTTCTCTTTTACTGTTTTCTAAACCTCAGTGACATTTACATTTCAGGCAGTGAGCCACCTAAGCTTGGTCCAAAGCCTATCAACCTCTCTGGGATCCAGTTCAAGCACTATTCCATCTCTACTCTTTTCCCTGTTGCCTTGAATGGCAAGCCAGAAAGAAGGGAGGGGAGGTTTCCCCAGTTATAAGTTTTACTTAGAAGGAAAAATGAAAAACATGTAAACAATAAAAATAAAATTGTGGTAAACAAAGAAGGCATCTTTAAAAAAATCCTATATTCAGCATTGGCTGGATGGTTCTCAACCTTCCTAAACTGTCTAACTAGTTAACATTTGCCCAGGCCTAATGAGTTCAGTTAGGGTCTCAAAGCATTCTGCCATTGCTTTCACCCAAAAAGAATAATTAAGGGTATCTATTCCCCCCCCCCAAACAGTCTGGTTGGTTTGAAATGAACTCAGATAGGCTAATCTCTGAATGTAATTCATTTGACCAGGTTACAGCCCTGAGTTCACTCTGGATCAATCAAGAGGTACCTGCTCATCACTCTACTTCCAACAGTAGGGGTTCTTAGTAGTCTGACATCAATTAATCAGTACATAACATAGGAGTGACAGTATTTTGAACCATCACAAACAGAATAGAACACCACAGTGATATTATCCCCAAAGTTACAAAGACATTCCACCTTCCAACATGCCTTTTTTCAACAAAAATGTACCAATATTGTTGACTGCCCAGTCACCAGTAAAAGTTTTGTTATTATCCTTTTCTTAATATCTTTCTAGTATAGACTAAGTACAGGTTGTATAGGAATAAGACACTAATAATTTCTAGCATTTATATAAAACTTCAAAATTTTTAAAGTGTTTCTCAAAAATCATATTTTATCCTCTACTTGGGAGGTGGGGGCTCTAATTATATCCTCATTACAAACAACACTGAAGTACATAAATTAAGTGGTTTATCCAAGGTCACCCAGCTAGCAAGTATCATGACTAGATTTAAGCCCAGGTTTTCCTAACTCCAGATCCAACCCTCTAGTTTTTCTGTGTCGCCCATATGCCTCCAGACCATACAAAATATTTATAGCCCAAATAAACTTAAAGATGGTGTGGTATGAAAAACAGCAGGATTGTGGTCAGGAAAACTAGGATCTGGTACATGAATTCTTAACTTGTTTTGTGGTATGAACTTGATGACATCACCTATGAACCCCAACTCAGAATTTTTTTAAATACATTAAATAAATTTATCAATTTACAAAAGAAATAATTGTTTCCCCTCTCACCCAATTCAAGTCCTTGATGCCAAGCTAAGAATTCTTCCCAGAAACTGTCTGTTACTACACTGATCTAAGGCACTTCCCTCCCTACTATAATGTTTGCCCTGCTATCTCAGGCACAAATGATATCTTGTTTCAGAAACAATCATATCTAATATATGAGGTTGTTAGGTGGCCTAGTGAATAGAGCATTGGCTATAAAGTCAGGAAGTTCTAAATTCAAATCTTGCTTCAGATACTTAATATATGGGTGACTTTGATGAGTCATATAACCTCTAACTGCTTCAGTTTCCTCACATTCAAAATAATGATAACAATAAAACCCACCTCCTAGGTTGATGTGACAATTAAATGAGATAATATTTATAAAAAGGCAATTATTTAGCTGTTGGAGAAATTTGTCTTTTCTTAAATATTAAGAAACATTATTTGTGCCTATGAGATATTTTCTGAGGGCTTCCTCTGAAGCATAAGTCAGATCAGATGCAAATTCCCTCTAATTGTTCAATGTAACTCCATTGTTAAATGTAAATTCACCAAGATCAGAGCAACTTCAATCCATTCCTCTAACCCATCCTTTAGTTTCCTGCCTTTCAGCTTTACAAAGTTGATACCTGAACCCAATCATATAGAGGGAGTGACTCTTTGAGTCTTCTCTGCCTAGGAAGTGGACAAGACTTTAAAAATTTTACTCACCATTTCCCTTGAGGCAGGACTTGCTAGAATCAAGCCCAGTCATTTCTCATGGCTTGTATCTTTTCTTTCCTTCTATCAGGCATTCTTGTCTAGTTTTTTTTGTTGTTTTTCATCCTGTCCTTAAGTAACTTAATGGCTCTCCAGATGAATTAAATCTATGAATTAAAAAAACTAAGCTTTTACACCTCCAGGTTCAGTCCTGTGTTCTTCACATATGAATGAGCCCTTATTTTTAATTGTATTACCACAATTCCCTATCATCACAGTGACCTGCAAGTGGTAGGTATATATTGTTCCCTTCTTCTTTCCTTCTCCTCTCTCTCTATATATGAAAATATTTTGAAACTATATCAACCTTTAAACATAATATGGTAAACATTCCTGGATATAGAATCCAAAGATGTCTTTCTAACTCTTCTTTCTACAAGTCATGAAATCTCTCTGGGTCTCAGTTCCCTCACTTATACATGAAAAGTAAGAGCACTTAAATACTTGTTGACTTGACTAATTTTGAAGGTGTCTTTCTGTCCTAATAGTCTATTAACCTGTCTCATCTACAAATAACAATAATAACAAACAAATGAATAAATGAATGATAGATAAAATAAATCAATCACTGATATTATCTAGTCAGTCAACAAAGCAATAGCAGCATAATATAGTAGAAAGGATTTAGTCCAAGATATTCAGTTTCTTGTACTTGCTAAATGAAAACAACAATCTACTTTAAAAAAAAAAAAAAACTTTGTTCTAAAGAACACTTTCAATCTAACATTCCTAATATTCCCTTTAACAAGATTCTTTCTAGTCCAAACATTCTGTGCTTTTAGAGTCTTTCAAAATTTAACATTCTCTGA
Organism: Macrotis lagotis; assembly: GCF_037893015.1. Taxonomy (NCBI): domain Eukaryota; kingdom Metazoa; phylum Chordata; class Mammalia; order Peramelemorphia; family Peramelidae; genus Macrotis; species Macrotis lagotis. Next base: position 807,589,919 of record NC_133658.1, on the reverse strand, counting down.
ACCTAACTGTTCTACTACCAAGGCAGGTCAAGTGAAAATTTCCACCCACTTCTGAACTTCTGAATAGAGATTTTCATCAGGAGTTCAAAAAATGAACACATATCCTCCTTTCATGCTTTCAGGACACAGAACAATTTTTCCTTTCTTTTTTCTTTTTTTTTTACTAGTGATGCTGCTTTCCATCAATCATGTGGCTGCCAGTGATTGGTTGGCATCCATCAACTGTCGGTTTCTGCACCAGGCTCCTGGAGGCTCCCAGCATCCAAATCTATCATGTAAACCCAAGCATGTGTATCTCCCAGGTGCTGCAAAATACAGGTTAACGAGCCCAGAAAACTTAATAACATCCCCATATGGGAGCATAACAGGACAATACCTCTTGTTTCAGTTCAAGTGTTCCCAACAGATTGAAGAGGGAAGGTATTTGCTTCTGACTCAAGGGAGGTCCTCCCTCAAAGATAAAAGTCCTTTTAACATCAGGCATTTCCAGAACAGAAATAACAGCTGGCATTTAACCAGAGTTTTATGGTCACAAAGTGTTCTATGTACATTATCCTCTTGGTTTCTCACAACTCTCATGAAAAAGTATGGAGGGTAGGTATCATTCTCATTTTTATAGAAGAAAAAGGGAACAGGGAGGTGATCAAGGGTCAGAAGTCAGACTGAGAGAATGATAGAACCAAGACTTGAATTCTGAGTTTCATTTTCCTCTTCTATAAAAAAGGGAATACTATTTGTTTTACTTGTTTTACTTACCTTACTGGTTTCTCATAGAGATCAGATGAGATATGACAAACAATAACTTTTGTAATCATAACAGGCTATAGGCTTGTGAGCATCTATTACTGTTATTAATGCATAAATGCAAGTAAATCTTATTAAAAATAGAGTCTATGTAATTAATTACCTGCAATACCTATTAGATGGTATGTGGACATGTTCTCCACACATTGCACACTGACTAGATGATGCTTTCTCACTTGGACAAGTAATTGGTAGTCAATCTGAGTCTCAATGAACTCATCTATTTAAATGGGAATGCTAATACTACACTATCCACCTTATAATGTATCACAATTCATTTGAGAAATGCATTTGGTTAAACTTCTCTATAGTCATTTGAGTTTTGATTAATATTGACTTAGAGAACATTTTCTTGATTAAGTTCAATAAGTATTTTATTGTTACTGTTGTTTAGTTGATTAGTTGTGTCTGTCTCTTCTTTATCTCATTTGGGGTTTTCTTGGCAAAGGTACTTGGAGTTTTTTTGCCATTTCCTTATAGATAAGAAAACTGGGGTCAACAGGGTTAAGTGACTTGCTCAAGGTCACAGAGTTGTTGGGGGGTGGATTTTAACTCAGATCCTACTGACTCCAAGACTAGCATTGTATCTACTTTGCCACTATACTGCCCTACAAGCATGAGATTCTATGATAAGCCATGGAAATGCTAAGTAGAACAGTCCCTATTCCAAAAACTTGTATACTTCTGGAGGATAGTTAGAATATTTTCCAAGATAAATATGAAGATCTTATCAAGGGATACCTAATCTGCCTGAGACACTATTTTGGGAGTGAGGGGAGGCTATCAAAGGATGGTATTTGTACAAGGGAATGGGGAGAGAGTGATGCCTCATTCCTGAAATTTGCTTTGGGCAAAATTAATTCTTAGTTATCAAGTTTGACTTCAAGAACCTCTCTTTCCAATGTTTGCTTTGGCTATAGCTTTGGGAACCTAGCTGTGTTCCACCCCATCATGAACAAGGTTTAACCTAACCATGACTGCATACTTGCTGCAGTATAGTTAAAAATTAATCTCCTAGAGCTCTTTCCTTTATTCCTCATTCCTTATTAGGCACCTCAGAAAATGCTCTTTTTTAGTGGTCTAGATTACCTCACTATAATAAGAGATTTGATGTAGCTTATATATGAGCAATCATGAAGAATATATTTTGATATTTATAATGTTGTGAAAGAAAACACAGAACTCTGTCCTCAAAAAATAAAAAAATAGAAAGTTAAGCATTTCCATCACATTCAGTGAGTTAAGTAATCTTTAGCATATGCGCTATATGAAGGCTGATCACATCAAATTAGCTTTGAACATATTACAGAATAGGTTAATCCAATCCAGTCTAACTCAATAAAATCTAGTGACTTCCTCTTACCTCTGGGCTCACATATAAATTCTTCTTTATTTTTTGGCATTTCAACTGATAAATAACTTTACCCGTATCTATTTCTGTTCTTGCACCTTACTCCTCTCCAAGTTCTCTGCAGTACAGCTATACTTGCCAATTTCTTGGACTTTATTTACTTGATTGCCCAATCTCCATCTCCGCCTTTCTAGGAGTTGTCCTCATACTTACCATGCTCTCCTTCCTCACCCGCACCTCATAAAGTCCCTGACTTCCTTTAGTACTCAGTTAAAACCTCTTTAGGACTCCTCTTTACTCATTTCACAGCTTCTGGTGCTAAAGATAAGTCCTACATTTCTCTGAAAGTCTCCTCTGACTACTCCACTTCATCCCAATACCTCCTCTCACCAGATTCCTAGCCTACTAATTTATAGTACCAAAGAGTTTAACCCTGAATTCCATCCAACTCAGCAAAAATTGATGTAATTTCTGCTCTTTGCAAGGGACTTTGGAATATACTGATGAACAAGACCATCTGGTCCCTATGAAACTTATTTTGTAAGTATAGTAAATAAAAGAGAGTGTGAAAAATATTTCAAAAGGATACAAGGTGCAAGATGACAACCCAACATTGGGGGTAGAAATCAAAGAAGGCTTCTGGGAGGAGGTGGCATGGGGGGACAGTATAAAGGGTGAGGAATAACTCAATAAAAGCAGATGGAAGAGGGAGCAAAATGATAGACAGCCCATATCATGTATAGGAAATGAGCCTTAAAACAGAGGAGAAAGAAAACACAAGATTGGTTTGGGGACTGGCAAACAGATGTCTCTGACTAAAACCTGGGCCAGGAATTCTCATACTGTTTTCATAAATATTCACCCTGCAGTTAATTGATAAATTGTCATTAATCTTTTCTTGCCTAGAACATACTTCCATTCTACTTCCTCATCAACTCCAGTCAACTCTCCCCATCCCCTTTTTAACCCTAACTGTCCTATATATACTATTTTCCTCCAATAGAATAGAAGCTCCTTGAAAGCAGAGACTGTTTTGCTTTCTTGTATGTCTTGTCATTCATTTCTTGAATTTCCTTCACTAAAACAAACCATAAACTCTTTAGGGACAAGATCTAGGACCTTGAAAAAGATATGTTTTTAATAACTGACATAACACACATGCTATAGTAGAACATGGACCAGGGGTTCATTCTTCTCCCCAATGCATTTCTTTTTTCCTCCTTTTGTTGTTGCCCAAATGTTTCAGTCATGTCCAACTTGGCAGAGATACTGGAGTAGCTTGCCATTTCCTTTTCTAGCTCTTTTTACAGATGAGAAAACAAGCAAACAGAGTTAAGTGACTTGCCCAGGGTCAGACACCTAGTTAGTGTCTGAGGTCAGATTTGAAACAGATGCCCCTGAGTCCTTTCCAAGGCCCCATTTTTCCATTTTAAAGCCTTTTCTGGAATCCTGGAATTTATATATTTGAAAACATCACACTCCTACAGTTCCCTTATAGTATATTCTGTACATCCTTGAATGGCCTCCTTCCTTTGCCCCCACAACCTTTCAATGATTCTTCCCCCATTAGAATGTAAGCTATTTGAAGGTAGACTCTTTCTGTTTGTATTTATATTCCTATCACTTGAGATAGTGTCTGATACATACTAAGTGTTTAATATATGTTTGTTGATGGATTCACTGAGGGAGAATTAGATTAAAATTCTACTTTCAATAGAGATTGACTCTGTGACCCTGGGAAATTTATCACAGTGTCTCGGGGTCCTGGGCACAAGAATTCATGACTCTTAAGATTATAAATTACAGAGACAGTGTCTGGCTTAGTGGCAGGAGGTATCTACTTGCATAGATAGAGGAAATTTCCATACCAGCAGCTCCATATGCTAATGGAAATCCAGGTCCGCATAAAATATTCATATGCTGAATGTGCCACCCAAAGCAACATAAAACCCACATGGCAGATCTTCTATACTATATCCTCTGTCAATTCTATTATTTATCCATTTCTTTCTGGTAAATCTAAATCCTCATGTATATTACATATATAAATACATACATATACATATATGTATGAATGACTTAAAGTACAAAGAACTGTTTGGCATCAAAAGATTTATCTTTGAATTCTGGTGTTTACAAGTCTGGTTCCTCATATATTAGATGGAAATAATATGTATTCTACTTAACAGGATAGTTGTGTAAAAAGTACCTTGTAAATAATAAAGTACCATAAATATGTAAATTATTATAGATGATATTTAGAGAATATGTATATAAATATATATATGGATGTATGTTTTGCAGAAATGTCATCCACTTATATGTAATGAGGATTGTTAGGAAAGTTGTGTTAAGTAGAAAATAAGGATTTGAAACCAGAGGAACTCTGTACCTTTGGACAAGTGATTTGACCGCCCCATTCCTGTTTCTTCATCTGTAAAATTAAGTGGTTGGACAAAATTTCCTTTTACTTTTGTTTCCAGTTCAGTCTGATTATTTTTAAGAATTCTTCCAAAATCTGTGAAAATTCTCACTTTTAAATGTATTTCATCCCCTAGCCTTGGATTTCTTTCCATGTTTAATATTTACTTATGGAACTTTTTGGTTTGTTTTTTTCAGCAAGACAAACAGGTCCTGCCTTTTCCATTTCCCTCAAATGACAGTGCTCTCTATACATCCTGAAATTTTCTTAAAGTTCTTTGTTTACATCTCCCCTTTGCCTTTCTCTCTATTATTATCTCCAGATTATCATTGATTTTTAATGTTCATGTTATATTATTAGAATATAGTCTTAAAGGAAGAGACTAACATTTTTCATGTCTCCCTAGAGTTAAACACAACATAGACACTTCATAAGCATTCATTAAATTGAACATACATAGTTGTAATATAGAAGATGACTTGCCCTCTAGATATTTGAAACTATCAGAGTCAAGGATCAATGGCATGATGGAAAGAACAGTGGACTTGGGGTCAGGAGAGACCATAGTTCAAGTTCTCTGTGACACCTGGCAGATCCCTTGGCATGCCCATGCCCTAGACAAATCTCTCAGACTGTAAATTACTGACAATCTACAATAGAGTAGGGAGTTGCCAAAATGGGAAATCACAGAACTGATGAAATCCTGGGTCAAACCAAAAACAAACAAAAACAGTATAATCAATGTATTCCCTTTAATTCTGCTTTCTTTGTTCTGTGTAACTTCATGTCCTTTAAAACTCCTTCTATCATCTGTCTTTCCTACATTTGTCACAAAGCCTTCTGTGATTCTTCAAAATCTTGACCTCTCCCCCCCCAAACTACATAGTATTTGACTTTTAGTTATTTATATTTATTAACTTTACATTTATCCCGTAAGAATTTTTACATTTATTTCTTGTCTCTTTCTTTAAGACTTAAGGATGTAATCCTGAGGATTAAGGAGTGTCTTCTAGGTGTCCAAAGAGATGGAGTGCTAGATAGAGAATTGGGAAGACTTGATCTGAGATCAAATTCAGCCTCAGATACATAACCTCTATCTATCTCATTTTCCTCCTTTGCAAAATAGAAATAATAATAGCACCTAACTTCCTGGTTTGTTAAAAGGATAAAATAAGACAATATTTGCAAAATGCTTTACAAAATTTAATATACTATGCCATTCAATTCATTTGATGAAGTAAACTTTGGTCAGTCATTATTCAGTCTTTGGACATTTAAATTATTTTTCTTTTTTTCAGTATTTTTAGTGACATCCTTATTCAGGTCATTTTTTTGTTAAGGTATATAATACCCTCAGGATTGATTCTCAGGAAGGGAATGATTGAGTCAAAGATCAGTTTTGGAAGTTTCATGAACTATTTAGTAGATTCACAAACATGGGATAGTTGGGGCATCTAGTTGGCTCAGTGAATAGAGCACTTGCCCTTGAATTAGCAGGACGTGAGTTCAAATGTGACCTAAGACATTTGATGCTTACTAGCTATATGAGCTTGAGCAAGTCACTTTAATTCTATCATCCTACAAAAACAACAGCAAAAATAAATGTGAGGTATTTAGATTCTTGATCTTAGCATAAGAACATTCTTGGAATGTGCATACTGTTCACCTTGACTTCTTAGAGGACCACTTTATTTCCACGCTCTGAGGCCCTTCCTGAGCCCACATTCCAACTGCTACTGTCCTCCTCTCAAGTTCTTTTCTAGTTAATTTGCATAAACATATCTATATATGTAATTACATATATTTATACACATACACACAAATATGCACATGTATACATATACATTTACATATATCCATATATGCATATATACATTTGCATATAAATACATATTTAGATGTACATGTGGGACAGCTAAGTATTGCAGAGGATAGAGCAAACCTTGGAGTCAAGAGGATTAGAGTTTGAATCCAGCCTCAAAAACTGTCACTTACTAGCTGTGTGACCTTGGCAAAGTGACTGGAGTGGTTTTCTATTTCCTTTTTTTAACGAATTAAGGCAAACAGGGTTAAATGGCTTGGACCTCATCACATAACTAGTAAGTGTCTGAGACCATTTGCACTCAGGTCCTCTATCTATTAAGGCAGCTGGGTGGCACAGTGGATAAGAGGACTGGCTTGTAGTCAGGAGGATTGGAGTTTGAATCCAGTCTTGGACATTTATTTATCTGAGTGACCTTGGGCAAGTCACTTAACCTTGATTATCTCATATCCAAGGTCAACTCCAGCCATCCTGATTCATGTCTGGTCACTGGATCCAGATGATTCTGGAGGAGAAAATGAAGCTGATGACTTAGCACAGCATCCCTCACTCAAATCGAATTCACGTGCTTGTCATAGCATCACTTCCCTAATGTCATGCTCTTCTTCAAGAATGAAGGACAAACATCATCATATATGTGTATACATGTGTGTGCATATACATGTGTGTGTGTGTGTGTGTGTGTCTTCCCTCCCAACAGAATGTAAATCCCTTCAGGCCAGTGGTTGGTTCACCTTTGTCTATCTTACCCTTGTTTCTAGTTGCACCTTGAAATTTGCAGGAAAATAATGTTTATGATATGAATGATAGAGCTAATATCTAATTGAAACATTCTCTCAATGCCTCAAATTATTAAAGAATAATTATTTTGAAATCTGTATGACCTTGGAAGGCAGAACAAAAAGCAACACAGAGGGGAAATGGAACTCATCCTTTGAAAAAAGAGTATCTTCTTCCAGTCTTGGCTCTGATGCTTATTACCTGAGTGAATGTGAGTGAGTCACACCTCTTCTTCCTTCCTCAGATTCTACCCTCAACTGACCTCTAGGACAATTCTATATTTCGATCTTCTGACCTAGGAGTCTGAATTCCAGCCCTTCTGACCAATGATCACTGAATACAAATATATCCTAAAAGAATGAATATATGTTGCACAGAGTGCAACCTCCCACACCAATAATGATAGTAATAATAATAATAATAATAATAATAATAATAATAATAATAATAATAATATCAAGGATATAGATAAGAAGTGAGATTCTCACCATTCATCTTGCAAATAGCTTCACAGAAACATGTGCAACATGACTTTGAGCTCCGAGTATATTATGGACCCCTGCAGACACTGAAATTTTGTAAGCGGTAGGATGCAGGAACCCACAGAGCTGGGAAAGCAAAGGTTTAATAGTATTTTAAATGTTTTGACTATAGAGAAGGCAGAATCTGCAGTCTAATCAGTTTCAGAAAATCTTCTGGGGGAGGAGGTCTGTGTCCTGACTCTCTAGCCATCTGTGTTCCCCCAAAGAGCCTGCTGTTGGGGATGGGGAGAGGGAGAATGGTAATGCTTGTTGTTCTGGAAGGAGGGGCACGGCCAGTTGTTGGAGCCTGTATCCATGGAGCCCATCAGAAAGGGAATTCATCAAGGGGCAGCATGGGATACCAAGAACAATGCAAGATTTCCTACTGGGCTGCTGCAAAAGTGCTTTGTGAATCATAAGACACATTCCTGAGTTGGCTTTGCCATTATCATTAAATCTGCAATCAGAAGACCTGGGTCACATTATTCCAGTGGTTCAGCCATCCTGGCCTTCTTGCTATACCTCACCTAGGAGATTTTCCATCTCTCACCATCTAGACTTTCCCTAGTTGCCTCCAAAACTCAACTCAAGGGCTACCTTAAGATTTTTCTTTCCCTTTTTAGCTCCACAACTCCACCTTAAGCCAGAAAATTAACCTTGTATTTACACTTTATTTTGCCTATTCTTGTGCCTTTATCTGGTATTTCCCTCATGTCACTGTAAGTTTAATAATTATTTACTAACATATATTTTATTATAGCTAATATTATATTTTAATGTTATAATTTATTATAATTGCTAATACTAAATTTCAAATTTTTAATATGATTATTATTATGTAACAACATACTGTTTTATAATTATTATCTCATTTAATGATAGGAACTATATTACTTTTGCCTTTTTATCCCCAACATCTTGACTTGTACCTACCACAGAGGAAGGGTATCATAAAATAGTTATTCATTTATTGGTGAATTTGGTCCCAATTGTTTGACCCAATTTCCTAGCTCTATGACCTTGAGAATGTCATCTCTCCTCTTGGAGTCTTCCTTTCCTTCCCAGTCAAAAGAAGGAGTCCAGTGATGAATGTTGAGGTCCCTTCCAAGCTCCAATATTCCATAACCCCAGGTTCTTAGGGCTTTTTGACAAGAAAACATTATGTTTGTTTATGTTATTTTAAACAGTAACATTAATTATTGTTGTTCGATATCAAAAATAATCATTGATTGATCAGCATTGTACAAATTCCAAACTAGATAAGGATCTATTTACATACTCACACACATAAAACATATATATTTATATATATATATATATACGTACATACATACATACATACATATATATATATATATTCACATCCTTTTGAAAACTTTCTGCACATCCAAAGAGAGCATGACAAAGTGGTCATGAAGTAAGATGCAAAATGAGAAGAAGAAAAAGGAAGAAGAGGAGATGGGGGCGGGGGCAAGGCATACTTCCAGGGTTATTCTATTTGAGTGGGAAAATGGTTGGACTGGAGTGTTTCCAAAACAGCTCTAACACTAGCTGTGTGACCTTGGTCAATAGGACTCATTTCTCTGGCTCAGTATTCACATCCAAAAAAATGGGACAGTAGCTTTTATATTCTTTTCTTCACAGGGTTACTGTGAGAAAAATTATCTGGAAAATATGAAGCACAAAATTCATGTGAGAGGTTACTATTTCTATGAAATTATTTTCCAGAAAATCCATGAGGGCTCCATGTTGTTTTTCAGATTCAGATCAGCAAGGGACAAAAGTACTGAGGGGCTGTTTTCAGAAAACCTGTGAAAAATTTACTGGCAAGTTTAACCATTGAGTAGAGTTTCTATCTTCTCCTTTACTCTTAGAAAGGAGCATTTGGGATTCATATAGAAGATAGTCTAATAAGCAGATGTGTTTCAATGTGTTTACAATTATTATCTCATTTGATGGTAGGAAATGTATCACTTTTGCCTTTTTGATCCCCTTCACCTTGACCTGTACTTTGAACAGAGGAGGGGGTTTCATAAAATACTTATTGATTTATTGTTGGATTTGGACCTTATCCTAATTTATGAGGTAGTGAGCTTTCCCTAACTGGGGAAACTCCAAACAAAAGCTATGTCTGTTCTGTCAGGATTATTGTGTAGTGGAGGTTATTCTTTATAGAAAGCTGTAGCTGATGTCTTCTGAAGCCCCTTCCAATGCCAGGATTCCTGAGATTATGTGACTATTTCCTAGCTGATATGATTTATACAATAATCAACAAAAAAATCTTCATTTAGTGCTTTCTAGGAAAAATAATATTAATAAATTATATTAATAAATAATCAACTAAAAAGTAATCACAATGTTTTCTAGGAAATAAAATTTTAAAATAATCAATCAAAAAGTCTTAATTTAGTTCTTTCCAGTAAATAATAATATTAATGACATTAATATAGCACTTTAAATTTGCAAAAAGCTTTACAAATATTTCACATTTGGAGTAGGTGCTATTATTATCCTCATTTTATAGATGAAGGAACTGAAGGAGACAGATGAAATGACATTCTCAAAGTTACACAAATTGTAAGTATCTGCAGTCAGATTTGGAAATGAGTCTTCCTGATTCCAGATCCAGTATTTTATTTAAACTATGCTACCTGCTGTCTATTTTGATAAGTAAATTCAATTGTAACCAATAATTCACATACATACATATATAGCAGATATATGTTTGTATGTGTGTTTACACATATATTTAGAAACTCATATACTAAGAACAGTTGGCTAGTATATTATCTTGCAAAATTAGGACAATAAAATAATTACTCCTTTTCACTCATTAGCTCAAAGTCTGTCCAATTCAATCTAAAGAATGTGTACTAAGCCCCTATTACATGTAAGGCACTGAAGTCAAAAAGACACTGTTAAAAACAAGACTTCAAAGAGCTATGAGGGATACAATATATATTGAGGGGAATATAAACAAAATAATTTGAAGAAAAGGTGGGAGAAAGTCCTGATAACTGAGGAGATCAGGAAAAACTTTCCAACAATGGTGTTGTATGAACTGAGTCTTGATGGAAGTGAAGGATTCTTAGAAATGAAAGTAATTAGGCATTGTGTGTCATGGAGCAGAGTCTCCAAGGTAGGAGATGGTGAGCCAAACTCAAGAACTAACAAATATAGTTTGGCCAGAACTGAGAGGGCACCGGTAAGGTTTGAAAAGTAGAATGGAGTCAGATTGTGAAGTGTTTTAATGGTTAATCTGAGAAGCTTTTGTTTTAGGCACAGGAGCTTCTTGTTTGATTCACAGTAGTTGGACAAAGGTAGAGAACAGTGGGACAATCACTTTTCTAAATCTATATTTCATGTCCCTTTTAACTAAATGAATATTATCCAGATATGGTGCTTCACAAGTTCATAGTTAAAAGGCACACTGGAGGTCCAACCTCTTCAAGTGACAAGTGAAGATGAGGCATAGTGCTTCTCTATGCATTCTCTCTATATTCTTCCATGTTTTGTTGTTGCTGCTGTTGTTTGGTCATGGCCAAAATTTGGGAGTGGTTTGTTATTCCCTTCTCTGACTCATTTTACAGATGAGAAAACTGAGTGACTTGCCAGGGTCATACAACTAGGAAGTGTCTAATTTGAACTCTGGAAGATTCTATCTATTACACTATCTAGAGTGCTTAAATGGAATGAAGGTTCTTCATAAGACTATACAGTGGTGAGGTTAGAATCTGAAAATTTTGTTCATTGCAATCTTGGAATATGCTACAAATATCAAAGTCCCATATTAATGTAATTTATTGTTATTATTCTCTAAGATTGTGTCTTGGTTTAGCCATTTTTAAAATGAAGTATTTGTTCAGGAAGTACCAGAGTCCTCTGAAGTCTAAGAACCTTGTTACAAGTTAATAATTTGAACTGATGGAAAATGAATGGACATCCTTTTCTAGTAGTGAGCTGCCTTCCATGGGAATGTAATCAAGTAGAATCTAATCTTTCTTACTGGGGATGCTCTGGAACGGATTCAAGTTTCATATCATGGTAGGGATTTTCTGATTCTCTAAAACCCACTCCTCTGTGGTACCCAAACAGACTCCTCTGTGCAGAGGACTCTTTTAAGAGAATCAAAGAAGGTTAAAACCTGGAAGGGACTTGTTGAGATCATCAAATTCATCGCAAATCCCTCATTTATTTAGAGGTAGAAAATGAAAGGCATAGAGAGGATGTGCCTTGACATTCAAAACAGAACTGTGTGGTGACAGAGCTTCCAGACTAAAGGAGATTAACTTTATTGAACTCAAAAGGTTAGAAGGGTCTTATTACTTCTCAGGACTACTTTTTTTTATTCAGTGTCAAAAGTGGTTTTGGGAAACAATACAAAACATCCCTTCTCACTTAGTTCCCTTCTGTTTTCAGAAACCAAATACTTCTATAAGCATGCTGTCATTAAAATAGATAAAGTAGCTACTATTCTCGCCACAGTTCTATAAATTGAAACTGCAAGTAGTATTAATATACTGCTTCTACAGAGGAAGATATGAAAGTACTGAAGAGAGAAGTGATGTCTAACAACCAGTAAGGGGAGGCAAGACTTCAATTCTGATCTTGACCTGCAAGATCAATCCTCTTACCACCACTTTGTTGTTGCTGTATAGTCATTTCAGTCATTTTTGACACTTCATGACCTCATTTATGATTTTCTTGGTAAAGATACTGCAGTGGTTTGCCATTTCCTTCACCAGCTCATTTTATAGATAAAAAGACTGAGGCAAACAAGGTAGAGTGACTTTCTGAAATTTTATTTAATATTATTTAATATTTTTCAACATTTCTTTTGCAAGCTTTTGAGTTCCACATTTTTCTACCACCCTCTCTTACCTGAACCCTTCCCCATGGTAGCAAACAATTTGGTTTTGATTCTAGTTGTACAATTGTGTTTAATATATTTCCAAATTAGTCATTTTGTTAGAGGAGAAGAAGAAAAGGAGAACTAAGAAGGGAAAAAAACCTGAAAAAGAAAGAAAAAAATAAAAGAAGTTGTTGAAAAGTGAACATATTATGATTTGCTCTGCATTCTGATACCATAGTTGCTTTTCCCCCCTCTGGATATGGATTGCATTTTACATAATAGGTATTTCAGGATTGTCATTGATCACTGAATTGCTGAGATGAACTGCATCCATCATAGTTGATCATCTCTCAATGTTGTTGTTAATGTGTACAATGTTTTCCTGGTTCTACTCACTGGTGAAGTGACTGTCCCATATAGTTAGTGAAGTGTCTGAGGGCAGATCTGAAGTCAGGAAGATGAGTCTTCACCTTGTTGCCCCACACTGCCTTTCTTTATGAAGATTTTTAAAAATTGGATTAAAGTGAATGAAATTCCATTACATAGAAAGATAAGAAATTCTGATCTAAAAATTGGTCAGGTTATGGGAGGGGTTCCAGATAGTAATTCACTTGAAAATGAATATGAATTTTTGGGAGACTGCAACAAAACAAAACAAAAAAATGTTAATGCAATATGGAAGTTATGTGAAGAAAAACAGAATGTTCTTCACTCTAAAAATGCTACTGCTGCTATTCTCTGCCCTGGTCAAACCACACACAGAGAATTATGTTTCATTCTGAGCTTCACCTTTTCGGAAGGACAATAATGAGTGCAAATGTAACATGTCCAGAGGAGAGGGACCAGGTTCTGGAAGGATGCCAAATGAAAGAAATGTGAAAGCTTAATTTGGGAAAGATTACCTAGGGAGAAACATGTTACACTCAGCACTCAAATGGATCTATAATACCACTGATGCAGATAGTCCCTCAAAGGATGTTGATCCCAGACCATCCTGTATGATTCCTGTCAACATCATTTGTTAAATTTGCTACAGGTGGCCTATTAAATGTACCTGAGGTCTTCCTTATTTTCTTCCCATCAAGTTACATATTTGAAGAGGGATCACACCTGCAAGGGATAGAACTTGGATTGTGTTGAGATTTACAAGGAAGGTGATTTCAACTCAGTATAAAATCATTGCTGCTGTTTTGTTGTTTTTCAGTTATGTCTTTATCTTTTGATATGTTGGTTTGACATTTCCTTCTTCAGCTCCTTTTACAGATGAGGAAACTGAGATACACAGCTAGTTAATGTCTGAGATTAGATATGAACCAAGTGAGATCAGTCTTTTAACTCCAGACCTGATATTCTATATACTGCATTGCCTAGCTACACTCTCCCTCAAAATCAAAACCCTTCCAAAAGAAGCAGATGAGAAGGGAGCTCTTGGCTGCTGTAGTGCACATATAATAATTATTGATTTAATACTTAATATGTATAAGGCATTATGAAGATGAAAAGATAAGAATGAATAGCTTCTACCCTTAAGAATCTTATAGTCTAATAGGAAAATTTCCATGTAGAATCATGGTTTTAAATATAAAGTAATTGAATAAAGGAAGACAATATAAACAGCCAGAAAGATATAGAAAGGTCTCTCCAAGAAGATGGTGCTTGAGTAGAGCCTTAAGCTAGGGGAGATGTGGAAGGAGGAGCAGAGAACACTCAACAGGTTCCATGGTACCTGATTCAGAGGTATAGAGAAAATAAAAGAGCATTACAGTAACCATATGGGTCAATTTATGAGAATACGGAGACGTTGGAAGAGAAGTGACTGTGTCAGGGAAGAACATTTTGGTTGGAACTCAGAGTTTCTGAAAGAGGGTGCTAGTAAATAAGGTAACTGGGAATCAAATTCCAAAGAGCATTCAGTAACAAGCTAAGGAGTTTGGATTTGATCCTCTTGGCAGTAGGGAGCCATTAATGGTTTTTGAGTAATGAAGTAACCTGTTCCAACTTCTACTTTAAGAAGATCATTTGACAATGGGATGGAGGTTGGTTTGGAGAGGGAATTTTCTAGATCCATGAACAAGTCACTTCCTTTCTATGTTTCCTGGCAAAGGGAGTGAGGATAATTTGTAGAAAGAGGATTTATCATCTGTCAGTTCATGAATGATAACGTGCTCTGGCATCAAATTCCAACCACCAAAATATCTTGCTAGGTATTTGGTAATACTATTTTTTTTTCACTGCATGCTGTGATATTGAGCAATAACCAACATTTCCTTGCTTTATCTATTGCTTTATCTATATTGCTCACAAAATTCAGACTCTCTGGCTACTTTCCCATCTGTAGTTTCCTGGGGGAATAATAGGAAGGGGGAGGGAAGAGGAAAGGCAATATGCATTTATATAAGATCTACTATTTACCCAGCTCTAGCCTAAGTGATTTTTTACAAATATCATTACAATCCTGCAAGAGAGGTATTTTGGTTGCCCCCATTTTACAGATGAAAAGACTGAGGCAGACAGAGGCTCAGTGGCTTGCTCAGAATCACATAGCTAGTAAGTTTCTGAAGCCAAATTTGAGCTCATTTCTTCTTAAATATCCACAGTGCCAGCAAGCTATCTATGAAAGGAAGAAGCAGCAAGGACAAGGGCTTATTATTCAATTTCAATGTTCAAGGCACTGTGTTAAGCACAGAACAATTATTATTTCATTTAATTTTATCAATTTCAATGACTGGGTTCCAAACTGCCATTGTAAACTTCTACAATTTCATAAATAAATTTGTATGACTCAGTCATTTTCTTAATGCTTCATTGTTTAACATAGTATTGTCTGAGTTTATGTGGATAATGCTCATTTTATTCTCTTGAAAATTAACTATTTTATTATTATCTTAGTTTATTTCTACCTAGGTCAGTTAGGTGGCACAGTGGATAGAGCACGGACCTAGAATAAGGAAGACATGAATTCCACTGTGACCACAGACACCTGATAGTTGTGTGACCCTGGGAAAGTCACTTTAGCCTGCTTTGTCTCAGTTCCAAATCTGTAAAATGAGTTGGAGAAGGAAAGGACAAAACACTGTACTATCTTTATCAAGAAAATTCCAAATAGAGTCCTGAAGGGTTAAACAACAACTTCTTCCTTTAGATTATAAACTCCTTGAAATTTGGCAGTCTTTATTAGGTATTTGTATTCTCAGGATAGCACAAAGTCAAATATTTATTGACTTCACTATTGCTGATAGTGCTTTTGTTATTAAAGAGAGAAGTAAGCTGTGACCTTGGGCAAGTCACTTAACCCCATTGAATTGCAAAATCAAAAAAAGAAAAAAAAAGAGAGAAAGAAGTAGATACAATAAAGAGCCAGTCAGAAAGTTCTGAATTCAGTTTCTACCTCTGCAGCACATTAGTCACCTGAAACATCTCTGGAAGATTCTGTGTTACAGAGCAACTGCCACTAATTTGTATTAAATAATTTCCTCATTCCTGAAGTCACAATTTAAAAGGTCAATCCAAAAAAATTGTTTTTATTCTGTTTGTACCCTGACTGTCCATCTCCTTCTCCCTACTTCTCTACCTCTTCATTTCAATAACACAGAAGAATCTTTCACAGATAAATATACTGTCAAAGATCACAAGAATGAGTGCAAATACTTGAATTTCTCTTCTTCCCCATCACAGTCACTTCTCCAAGGACCTACAGTTTTGGAGAACAAAGATGGATATACAAATACTTGGGGAGGGAGGAAAGAGAATTAGATGAGTTGGAATTGAAGAAGGAGAGTCAGCATAGGATATGGATATTGTGTCAGAGTACAAGGAAAATTAATCTTGAATGCAGGGGACCTGATTTCTGGTCTGATCTCTGACAATTCCTTTGTTGTCTTGTCTGCTATGTCTTTGTCACTATCTTCTAGACTTGTGATTTCATCAGCATTCATTCCTCCAATAAAGCACATCCCCAACTCATTTATAACCTTACATATCATAAAGTTTCCAGGGGGGTAGTGAGAGGTTAAATTACTTAACCTCATCCCAGATTGTTGCTATCCAAATGCTAGTCTTTCTCTATCCATTATGTCACAATACTTATTCTCTGCCAGGATCTATAGAATAAGAAATAGTTAGAACTCACATATCTATAATGCCTTAAAGTTCTCCAAAGTCTTTCTTCATGACAACCTTATGAAGGAGGCAATATAAACACTTTCTTATTAGCATCCATGTTAGCTCTGAGATACTGTGATTTTTATACACTGAAGCTGAGTTTTTGTTCCTTTGCAGCAGTATCTGGACCACTGACTAACTCAGTTTTTCTGTCTTTAAACTGGGTTACTGTGAAGATAAAAATAAGGTATGTAAATAGAACAATTTACAGATCTTATAGTGCTGCATAAATGTTAATCAGCAGCAGCATTAGTATCATAAAATGTCTTGAATTTAAGACTAGTGTGAAATATATTGTCAAGGACATGGAAGACCAGTAAAAGAGGGAGTTTATTTCCTGTGGGATAACAAGTAGTGATTTTCTCAACTATGTCACTTTCCTAATCAATATACTCCAATGACTTCTCATTGCCTCTTAGATCAAATAGTTTTGGAATTTAAAGTTCTTCACAACCTGACCCCAATCTACTTTTTCCCATTCCAATTTTCTCTTGTTCATTCATATTGGATTGGTCTTCTTACTGTTATTTCCACATGATAGCTATCACCTCATTTCTCCCCCTGCTGTAATAAACCCCATTTTTATTTTTGTCTCTCAAAATCCCTAGTTCTTTCAAAACTATTCTCAGACACCAACTTCTACTTGCTTTCCTGATCTCTCTCCCTTCTTCCTCCCCAACCAATATGGCTCACATCCCAATTCATCTTATATTTATCGCATATATTTTCTCATTTATGTACATTTTGTCTCCAAAAGGATCTAAGCTTCTTACAGGCAAAGGCTATTTTATTTTTGTCTCTTTCCCCAGTGCTTAGTAGTGTTATCTATAAATGAAAGAAAAACCTGCTAGAGTGAGAGAAAATTATAGATTTTATTCACAAACGTTGCAAGATACCGGTACCTCATGTGAGGCACAAGGTGGGGTTATTACAGCAGATATTATATAGTCTTTAGAAACTCTTTCCCCTCCCACCTGGATCTTCATAGGCTCTCAGAATCTGAGTTACAATCTAAGAGGTCCTCTCATCCCATGACATGTCCCTAATATGATTCCCCCCATCATATGACCCATGATATGCTGATGAACCCCAATTATCACAGGAGGTATATGTGATAATATTCAGTTACCTAATTGTGTGAACTTAGTTGTATCAGGCCAAGACGTCTAGGTCACTCTTGACTGGTTAAGGACTAGTTTCTTCTAATCTTAAATTTGTCACTTTTGGAATGGGATTAGAACTCTCCCAGTTTTGTGATTGGCTGGGGCCATTCCCCCTTTGTAATGGATTTCAAAGGGACCCCCTTCCACCCTGTGAAAACCAACAACTCCCTCCATTCCTCACAGTAGTGTAATAAAGGTTGAGTGATTTATTAATTTATTGAAAATTGAGGGCTGCCATGGAATCTCCACAATATTAAAGAAAGGAGTCTTTCAGCATGTTGTGACTTTCTCTATAGAAGACTTATGGAAAATCATTGATGAGGCTCCATGGGATGAACTGCATTTAATGGCTGAGATCTGCAAGTGTACAGGAATATTCTTTGAATGTTCTCTCTGTGTGTGTATTTGTTGAAGCATGAGAACAGGCACAGCTAGAGATATAGAACAGAAAAGGCATTTCCTCCCCAGTGGACTAATAAAAAGAGCAATTATGCTGACATGTTTTTCCTACTTTGAGTACATAAGCAACAAGACTATTTAACCATTTTTAATGGAATTCACCTGGCTTGTATGGAAAATCCATTGGATGAAGAAAATTATCCTGACTTAAGGAGAAGGCTGATCATCCAGGAACAATTGATGGAAGGGAAAGAATAATGCAGCAGGAGAGATTTCTGCCAGTAGAATGCTTCAGAGGAGCAGCATGGCATGGGGAAAGGAACAAAAATTTGAGTTGATTTGAGTCCTGATTCTAATATTAATCGTGAGAGCTAAAGCTTTCATTTCCTCCTAGGCAAAGTGGGCAGGATGGCTATACTAATGGATGACCATAAAATAACCATCAAAATCATATAGTTTATCAGGATAAAGACACAACATGGAATAAAAAGAACATGATTCAAATCTCAGCTTCCAGGCTTAAAAATTATTAAAGCTTGGGAAATTCAAGAAAGTTCTTTGAGCCTCATTTTGATGCAGAGGAAAATAAAGAGAATTATGAATGTAGAACTTGGGTGGGGATGTTTTTGGATTGATGCTGGGGAAGATGAAGAGAATTTGAATGTAACAGAAAGAATTTGGGTGTAGATGTAAATTGACTCTTGAGATGTAAATTGACTAGAAGTAGAGAATTATGATTGCAACAGAAATCATTGTAATCTTGGGTGGGAACCCTCCCACATTCTTAAAGTATCATTGTTTAATGTAAATTTTTGTATTCTGATCTCCTTGGGCTTTACCATCTACCTAATTCCTGATCAAGTATAGGGGAAGGGAGTTTACCTTTTGCCCTCAGGATGAGAAGCAAGATATAAGATATAAAAACCTGATCTGGACTCCACTTCAGGGCTGGCAATCTTCTCTGACAATTGCCCAGCCAAGTCTGCTTAGCTGTTCTTTTATTTATCTCTTTCTCTCTCTTCTAGCCCTTCCTATGTCTTGTAATCTTTTTAATAAATTTTTGTTTTATTTCCACCCATACTTTCCCAGTCCAAATAACGATTCCTCTTAGGCAGAACCAAACCCAAGTAGCCAGCAAATACAATTCTACTCATCTGTATAAAGGGAGCAGAATTATTTATACTACAAATTTTGTAAGTTTGTTGATGAAGCAAATGACATAAATATATTAGTGTTCAGAGGGAAGACCAATGAGCAATGAATAGAAATTGTTGAGGCAAAATTTGATTTAATATCAGGAAAACTTTCCTATTCAATAAGGTTATCTAGGTAACATAGTAAAGGAAGTGTTAAATTTGGGATGAGAAAGTCTTGAGTTCAGATCCAAAAATCTTGCCTCACCTACTTGCTAACTATATGACTCTGAATAAGTCAATTAATTGACTTCATTCATTCATCTCGCTTTAGTTTTCTGTTTTATAAAATGGATACGATAAAAGAACCAGCCTCTCATTGTTGTAACAATCAAATACAATAATTTATGAAAGTTAGGGGTGGCTAGGTAGCCCAGTGGATAGAGCACCCGGTTCTGGAGTCAGGAGTAGCTGAGTTGAAATCCAACCTCAGACACTTAATAATTGCCTAGCTGTATGGCCTTGGCCAAGCCACTTAACCTCATTACCTTGCAAAAAAAAAAACCAATTTATGAAAGTACTTTATAAGTCTTAAACATTTAATCTTGATTATTATCACTACCATTATTATATCATTGCTATCATTATTATTGTTAATTAGTAGTACCTAAAGTAAATGGTATGACCTGGGAAGTAATGGATACTCTTGCTCATTCAGTCATATCTCACTCATTGTAATCCCATTTGGTTTTACATGGCAAAGATATTGGCGTGATTTGTCATTTCTAGCTCATTAACATAAAAAAACAGACAAAGGAACACAGGGTTAGGTGTCCCACAGATAATCTGAAGCCAGATTTGAAGTCAGGAAGATGAGTCTTCTTGATTTCTGGTCCAACATTCTACTCACTAAGCCACCCAATTGCCCACAACCACATAACTACTTGGGCATTTACAATTTACCAAAGTGAAATGGAATGACATGGAAAATAATAGATGTTCTTACACTAGAAGTATCTAGAGGTCAAAAGAGCACATGTAAATGTTTGTTAGTAGTTATTCTCATTCAGTTTAGATTTAATGACCAGTGAGGACCTTTCCAATATGGAGATTCTGTGATGATTCATATGAATGTGACAGATAAGCAATGTCTTCTCCTCACAACCTAGTCATTCCACTGTGTTTAAAAGAGAAAGGTCTGAGTGGAATCCCCCTTCTAAAAAGTCCCTTTATTCCTGATAAGTCAAACACTTTCATTTTTATCATTTGTTTGATTGCTTGTCACTTCTTTTATGTTAGCATTTAGCATGTCTACTATAAACTCAGCCTCACTTTATGGGGAGAAATTCAGAATAGCATAGCCCCTTCCATATCTGTCCCCCTAAGCTTTAGAGAGTTCTCTTCCCTTATCAAAGATCTAGTTAAGTAGGATCATAGTATTATAGATCTAGTCCTGGAAGAGAATTTAGATAGTATGCCGCCCTACCCTCCTATCTTACAGAGGAAGAAACCAAGTCTTAAAGAGAAAAGGTGAAGGGCTCAAAGCAGATTATGTTGATAAATATTTAAAACTATGTCATTCCATTTTCCTTTGGGAAACATTAAGTGCCCAACTAATAGGAAAAAGAGAACACTAAATTTTAACCTGTATTATTAACATTTTCTCCATCACTTTTGTAAGTCTAAATGATCAATAGAACAATAACTCAAGCCCTTATTTGTCACCTTTGTCAATTGCTGAGATGTAAATGCTCATGCTAAAAACTTAATAATTTGCTCTCTGTTACAAGACTGGGATCCTTTTGTAAGAAGTAGAGTGAGCTTGAAGTCCTGAGACTTCAAGTTCATTACTCTATCTTATTCTACAAACCTGGAAATTGATGCTTAGAGCATTTGCCTCACCTAGATGCTCAGAGACTTGATAAAGGAAAGACCTGGGTCTTCCTTTTCCAAAAGCAGGGCTTTCTCCCCTTTAGCAAAAGATGGTATCAACCTTGTCAACTCTCAAGGAGGTTGGGGAGAAAAGAATTGGTGAAAATCTCTTATTTCCTTGTCTTCAAAGAAAACATGGTGAACTATCAATCCTTTCATTAGTCAGATGTTTAGTTAACTGGCATATTGATCAGGTCTCTTGCTGCAGGTCCATGTCTGTCAGGAACAGAGCAAGGTGTGAACCTTTTACAGGATGTTGTGGTAACAGAACTATAATTTGAAGATGGTTTGTTTAGTAATGATCCTGCTTTTGTTCCTTCCAGTCAAACAAGTACTGGTAAGATTTGGCTTTGGGTTTTTGCTAATGCTGAAACTTACTCAGGAAAGCCTTCACAGATAAGAAAGAATGGAAGATAGGAATCAATGGAAAACTATTTGCATTTTTCTTTCTTCTTCTTTTAATGATTGATTAAGAGATACTGTTTTCTTGGGAGGATTGTTTTCTTAAGTATATATATACTAAGATGTGAGCTTGTTGTTAAAGTTGAGGAAAAAGCAGCTCAGCTCAACCCTTTTTTTTGTCTGTTGGTTCCCAATTTTTAAAATAAACCTGCAGAGAGGAAGTGAAATGTCTATTTTGCCTGTGTGTGTGTGTGTGTGTGTGTGTGTGTGTTTGTGTTTGTGTGTGTGTGTGTGTGTGTGTGTGTGTGTGTGTGTATGTATGTGTATGATAGTTACCCAAGAGGTCATTTTAGCCTTGAAGATACCCATTCTGAGTCATGCTACAAGCTCCTGACTTAAAGGACTAGAAAGGGGAGGAGGGAAGAGGAAAATAGAAAATGTTAACACTCCTCCCATAACTTTGCATTATAAATAAACATTGATTGTGGATCAAATTGTTGCTGCAAAGTGGAAGCTAGTCTTAGAGTGAAGAAAAATTGGATGTAAATTCAACTAGTGTCAGAATTAGTGTCTATTGGACAAACTGTCCAAAAGAAAAATCTGGGAAAGACTCATCTAATTTGACTGAGAAGAATAGGGATAGAGAATTGACTAAAAAGACAAAGAAGTTATATAGATTCAGTAATATACCAATAAAATCAAAGCAATATAAAATAAAAACAGAATTCATTTGGAAGAACAAAAGGTCTAAAATTTCAAGGAAAATAATGAGAAAAAAGCATAAATGAAAGGGAGTTAGCATTTCCAAATATCACACTATGCCATATAGTAGTAATTAAACAATATCATATACTTTTTTTTAATAAACTAGACCAATGATATTATAGGTTTATCAAGCTCCCAGTGAGAAATGTGCTCTAAAATTCAAGTTGGTGCTGTCTTTGCAATTTACAGTGTTCTAAAACTTCCTGGGGCATAGAAAGGTCAAGTGATTTACCTATAATCAAACTTTCTATTATATCAATCAATCACTTAATATTTATTAATCATATGCTGAGGAAACAGAGGCAGATGACATCCCCTGTCCTCAAGGAGCAAAGAATCTAAAGAAGGAGAATGCATGTAAAGAAATATATTCAAATAGTCTTTTTACTGGCCAAAATGGAGATAATTAACAGCAGGGAGGCATTAGAATTAAGGGGGATTGGGAAGGCCTTCCAGTAGAAGATAAGATTTTAGTTCAGATTAAAAGAAGACAAAGTAGTCAATATTTCAGATTGAAGAACAGGAACATTTCAGGCATGGGGTCAGAAGAAAAATGCTCAGAGCTGAGAGACAGTATTTCTTGTTCCTGGAATAGTCAGGAAGTCAGTCTCATTGAATCAAAGAACATGTGGTGAGGAGTAAGTACTAACATGAATGGAAATATAATACTGAAGACTGGGTCATCTATCTCCTCTATCAAGTTACATCTTAGTGGAATTAGAGATAAGGATTAGACTTGTGATTTAATTAGGAATTCCCACATGAGGTTATTTACTACATGAGTTCAAGTTGTCACCTTCCCTGCCACTTAATGTCTTAGAAAGTTCGAGAGCACCAAGAGGATAAGTGCCCAAAGTATCCATTAATTCGTGTCAGAAGTGTACTATTTTAATGTAGGTCATCTTGACTCCAAGGCCAGATCTTAACTATTATTCCTCTATCAAATGTGGTGATTACACTACATGATGTGTGAGACAACTTCCTGGTCTCTCAATTCATAATCATATGAAGTCCAAGGATTTGTTCCAGTTTAGTTTAGTAGTAAATGGCAGTCAGGAACCAAGCCCAGATCTTCTGACTCCAGATCCATTGGTCTTTCCATTATATTACCTAAATACATCTTGCTTACAGTTTTGGAAAATAAAAAACTAAAGATTTGGAATAGATCTTAAAAATAAGAAACAGAAGTAATTTTATTTAAAAGAACCTTGTGCAAGATTATAAAAACAAATTACTAGGAATAGAACCTATTTTGACAAAAACTGAAAAACTGGATGTAGTTTGGTAGAAATTAAGTTTAAGTCAACATGTTTCACCAAATAATAAACAAATAATGTAAAGAGTGAAATATAAAGGATAAAATAAATAATTTTGACAAAATTAAAAGCTTTAATTAGTAAAGACAGGCTTGAATGAGAAACAGTACAATGGGAAAAGTATTTACATCAAATATCATCAAAAAATGACTGATACAAAAAAAAGATACAAGGAATTGACATACATATACATTACCAAGTGTTTTTCCCCAGTACATAAATGATCAAAACATATAGGAAATTGAAAAAAATTACAAATTATATTTGCACATGTCATTTACATGTTCCAAATCACAACTATTGAGAGAGATATGCAAATTTAAGCAAATTTGCATAACACAAAAACCTCAAAGATGACAGAAGATGACATTAGTCAATATCAAAAATTTTAGGGATACCATTCTCCTCTGTTTCTTTTTTTCCCCCCTTTCAAACTGCTCATTTTCATTTTCCTTTGCTTGATCATTATCCAGATCATGCCCTCTAACTTTAGGTGCCCCATAGTTCTTTACTGAACTTTTTTTTTCTCTCTGTATTATTTCACTTGGTGATCTCATCAGTTCCATGCATTTGATTACTGTCTCTATACTGATAATTCTCAGATCTATTCATTCTGCCCCAACCTCTCTGCTGACCTCCAATCTCTCATCTCTAACTGCTTTTATACATCTTAAATTGGATATCTAGTAGATACATTAAATTCAACATGTCTAAAACAGAATTACTTATCTTTTTCCTTATGCCCTGTCCCTCCTTTCTTTCTTATTACTTTAGAAGGTAAAACCAGTTTTCTAGTCTCTCAAGAAAACAACCTAGAGTTCATCTTTCACTCCTCACTATCTCTTACCCTCCACCACTGGGTCTAATCTGGGGCCAAAACATTTTAGTTTTGCACCATCTCTCAAATATGCCTTCCTTCTCTCCTCTGACCTTTCTGTCATTCTGGAATAGGTTCTCATCACCTCATATGTAGACTATCCTGGTTGTCGGGCTGCCTGCCTCAAATTTCTAATCCACCCTCCACTCAGCCACAAAAAGTTCAGTCTAACCCTGACACCTTCCCACTCCACTCAATAAACTTCAGTGACTCCCTATAACTTCAGGATCAAACACAGAATCCTCTACTTAACATTCAAAGCCCTTCATGACTAAGCCCTCTCTTGACTTTCCAGTATCCTTATACCTTATTTGTCATCATATAATCTTCCATCCAGTGTCACAAGCTTCCTCAATGTTCCCTAAATAAGACATTTCATGTCTGAACTCCAAGTATTATCTCTGATACTGCTTCATCCCTAGAAAGCTCTTCCTGCTCATCTCTGCTTTGGAATCTACATTAAAATCTCATGTTCTACTGGAGGTCTTTCCTCTACTTTCTTAATTCTAGTGCCTTCTTTTTCCTAATTATTTCCTCTGTATCCAGCCCATAACATTTTTGTTTATTTCTTTTAAAAATTTTTACTTATTTAAGGCAAAGGGGTTAAGTGACTTACCCAAGGTCAAACAGGTAGGTCATTATTAATTGTCAGAGGTCAAATTTGAACTCAGAAAAAAAATGGGGTGGCTAGGTGGCACAATGGATAGAGCACTGGCCTTGGAGTCAGGAGTACCTGAGTTCAAATCTGGCCTCAAACACTTAATAATTACCTAGCCGTGTGGCCTTGGGCAAGCCACTTAACCCCATTGCCTTGCAAAATCTAAAAAAGAAAAAAAAATTGAATTCAGGTCCTCCTGACTCCAGGGGCCAGTGCTCTGTCTACTATGCGACCTAGCTGCCCCCAACCCATAGTGTTTTTGGTATATATTTGTTTTCTTGTTGTTTTCCCTATTAGATTATGAGCTCCTTTAGGGCAAGAACTCTCATAGAAGTCACTTAATAAACGTTTATTGATTGGCTGATCGGAGAAAGGATAAAACTCAAGGTAGGTATTTGAGCAAGGAAAATTTTAGATCAATAGGAAGAAGATTCTAAACAATTTAATTGATTGACTGATGATACATAGGAGTTTCTCAAAACTTGTGAGTGGACAAATTTGGTGTTTATGGTTTGCTAAGAAGTTGAACCAGATAATTTCCAAGGTCCCTTCCAACTTTAAAATCAATCAGAGAAGAGGTATTTTTTTTTTCCCCATGACTACTATGTTAAGCACTGGAACTTAAGTGAGATAGTCATCTAAGACCCAAATATGCTCATTCTTAGGCTGTTCAATATATAACAGACTTGACCATTTGACTTGACTGTGTTAAGAATTTAATGGAAAAACTTAAATTAGAATGACATGGTAGACTCCACTTTTAAGCTGTGCCTTCCAACAAGGCTCTCTTGCTGGATCTGAGTTTGCCTTTTCTTGACAAAACTGCTTTTGATTTCAGAATTTCTCCTATTCTTAACAAATATGAACAGCGGGAAAATGAACAGATTGAAAACAACTGGGCCAAACTCATTAGAAATTAGAATGATCAACTCTGAGCTCAAAAATGGTTTTATGAAAACATCTGTTAAAAAACTGTTTTCTGTGCTTTTACTCTGAACTAAAGCTGTGGAGATTCTGAGGGATAAATACATTTGAAGGAAAAGGAATCTGAGTAGAAGAAAATTTGTTTTTATCCATAAACCAGTAAATTATTTAACAGGGTTTTCCAGTCTCTAATTCAGGAATAGCACTGTGCCAGGTGCTTGTAGGGAATACAAAGAAATGTAAATTGGAAGAATACAAAGAAATGGAGAGACACATAGTAAACACTTAACAAATGTGTTATCAAATTCATCACAAACATTCATTCCGCACCTCTTAGGAAATTCTTGCACTTGGCCCTGAAAATAGTGGATAAAAAACCCTTTCTGAACTCAAGATATTTATAATGTTCTGGTAGGAGGTAGACATGCAAACAAATAATTATGATAAAAGTATAAGTTCCCTGAATGTCCAAGAAAGGTCTTGGAAAAAATTATATTTTAAAAAGATAGATGTGGAGCTGGGAGGAACTACAAATAACATCATATCCATTTCCTTCATTTTCTATGAGAGGAAAGTAAAGTTTTACAAGGTTATACTGAAGGAAGTAGGTAGCTAAATGTGACAGTGGATAGATCACTGAATTCACAGTTGAGTAGTCTTGAATTCAAATCTTGTCACTTCCTTAGTTACTTCCTAACTTACTTTCTTCCTATTTAACTTTCTAACTGTGTAGTCCTTGGCATGTCTCTTAAAGGTTGTCTATCTTGGTTTTCTTATCTGTAAAATGGGTGTGGTAATAGCATCTATGTCAAAGGGTTATTGTAAGGATCAGATGAAATAACATGTGCCAAGTGCTTTGAAAACAAAGAGCTACATGAATACTAATTATTATTGATAATGATGATTATGATCTTGATGAACCAGAACATAATTCAGATCTTTTGACTCTAAATACAGTTCCCTTTCCCCTATAACATATACCTAAGACAGATGTGTCAAACTCAATCCAAAGACAAAAGACTGCAAAATTCCCTAGTGAACTCAACCATATTAAAATGTAATTGAGATATATTTAACAAAACAAATAATGTTAATCTGTGGTTTTCTAAGTTAATATGAATGTCAGCAGGGATATGTTTTGATTTGAGCTTGATACCACTAATCTAAGAAATAAGCACTGATATCTGGAGTAATGAAAGAAGGTTCCAAGGAGAAGGGGGTCACTTTTGATTCCTTAATAGAAAAAATGTTAACCAATGAAGCCACTATGAGGAGAAAAGAGAAATCTTTTTGTTGTTTTCATTTTAATATATATATATGTACATATATATATATAGAGAGAGAGAGAGAGATAATTTTATTTTTTTCTAATTACATACAATGGTAGTTTTTAACAATCATTTCTTGGCAAGGTTTTGAATTACATATTTTTCTCCCTCCCCCTACTCTTGTCAGAAAGAAATTCAATATAATTTATGCATGTATAACCATGAATATTAATTATGTTGTGAGAGAAGAATCAAAACAGGAAAAATATTAAAGATAAAAACTATATATATATATATATATACATATATATATATATAAACAATTTTAAAAAATTGAAGATAGTAAGTTTCAGTCTGCATTTAAACCTTCATAGAGCCTTCTCTGGATATGGATGATATTTTATATCACAAGTCTTTTAGAATTGTCTTTGATTATCATGCTGCTGAAATGGAAAAATCCATCATAGTTGATTATCACTCCATGTTGCTTATTAATGTGTATAATGTTCTTTTGGTTTTGCTCACTTCAGTCATCATTAGATCTTGTAAGTCTTTCCAGGCTAATCTGAAGTTTTGCTGCTCATGATTTCTTACTAACCAATAGAATGCCATCACATTCAACTGCCACAGTTTGTTGAGCCATTCCCCAATTGATGGGCAACCCTCATTTTCCAATTCTTTCCTGCTATGAAAAGAACTGCTATAAATATTTTTGTACATGTGGGATTTTTTACCCTTTTCTGTGATCTCTTTCGGATACAGGTCTAGTAGAGGTATTGATGGATCAAAGGGTATGTATAGTTGTATTGCCCTTTGGGTGTAATTCTAAAAGATTGAATCAGTTCACAACTCCACCAATAATACCTTAACATACCAGTGTTCCCACATCCCTTCCAACATTGATCATTTTTCCTTTCAGTCATATTGGCCAATCTAATGTGTGAAGTAGTACCCTACAGTGGTTTTAATTTGCATTACTCTAGCAATAATAATTTAGAGTATTTTTCATATGACTGAAGTTCTTAATCTAAAAATGATTTGTATTCTTATACATTTGACTCAGTTCTTTATAGAGATTTAGAAATGGGGGCAACTGGGTGGTACAGTGGATAGAGCACTGACCCTGGAGTCAGGAGGACTGAGTTCAAATCTGGCTCCAGACACTTAATGATGACCTAGCTGTGTGACCTTGGGCAGGTCACTTAATCCCATTGCCTTGCAAAAAGCAAAACAACAAAAAAAAGAATTTCAGAAATGAGTCCTTGTTTCCCAGTTTACTGACTTCCTCTTAATATTGGTTGCATTGTTTTTATTTGTGCAAAAACTTTTCAATGTAATCAAAATTATCCATTTTGGTTTTTTATATTCTTTGCTCATTAACTGATCTTCTTTCTAAAGATCTTATAAATAAACTATTCCTCGTTCTCTTAATTGGCTTATAATACTACCTTTTTATGTCTAAATCCTGCACTGATTTTGACCTTATCTTCATATAGGATTTGAGATGTTGGTCATTGCCTAGCTGTTGTTATATTATCTTCCAGTTTTCTGAGTAGCTTTTTTTTATTCTTTATTGATATTTTATTTTTCCAGTTACATATTATAAAAGTTTTTCAACATTCATCCACATGCATATAATAAGTTGCATAATTTCCTTCCATCCTCTCTTCTTCCCCCTCTTCCCTCAGTAGCAGTAACATATTGGTCATTTCTGTAAAAGGAATTAGGACTGGGGAAAAAGAAAGAAAATCACGGTATAGGAAGGAAAAACAAAAGAGAAAATTTTAAAGCATGAACATAGTATTCATTCAGATTCTGTAGTTTGTTTTGTTTTGTTTTCTTCATTGATATTTGGATGATGTTGTCCATAATATGTCTCCCAGGGTTGAACTAGCTCTCTGAAATGCTGAGAGAAGTTGCATCCTTCAAAGTTTATTGGCTCACACTGTGGTCATTATTGTATACAATGATTTCTTGTTTCTACTCATCTTCAGTTCCTGTAATTCTTTCCATGCTTTTCTAAAATCCAATCATTCATGGGCTTTTTTTTTTTTTTTAGATTTTTCAAGGCAATGGGGTTAAGTGGTTTGCCCAAGGCC
This sequence comes from Macrotis lagotis, assembly GCF_037893015.1. Taxonomy (NCBI): domain Eukaryota; kingdom Metazoa; phylum Chordata; class Mammalia; order Peramelemorphia; family Peramelidae; genus Macrotis; species Macrotis lagotis. The sequence goes on along the minus strand of NC_133658.1, from coordinate 807,560,270 downwards.
ACACAACTAGATAATTACTAAGTCTCTGAGATCAAATTTGAACCCAGCTACTCCTGACTCCAAGGCCGGTGCTCTATTCACTGCACCACCTAGCTGCCCCCATTCATGGTTTTTTATAGTGCAATACTGCTCAATAACATTCATATACCATAATTTCTTTAGTCGTTAACCCAAATAATGGGCACTCCCTCAATTTCTAATTCTTTTCCACTACAGTAAAAAGAACTATGAATATTTTGGAACATATGGAACTTTTCATTTTTTTTTTATTATTTCTGCTAGATATAGGCTAGCATTGGTATTGCTGGGTCAAAGGGTATGATCAGTTTTACTGCTTTCTGGACATAGTTCCATGTTGCTCTCCAGCATGGCTGAATTAGTTCACAATGTCCCCATCCTCCCACAAGTATTCCAACATTGATTCTTTTCTTTTTTTTTTGTTATTTTCTGATGGGTATGAGGAGGTACCTCATAGTTGTCTTAATTTGCATTTTTCTAATCAGTAATGATTTGGCGCATTTTTATATGATTATATATATATATATATATATATATATATATATATATATAGCTTTAATTAATTTGTTTGAAAACTGCCTGTTCATATTCTTTAACCATTTATCAGTTGGGGAATGAGTGATTTGTAACCTTGTAAATTTGATTCAATTATCTAAATATTTTGGAAATGAGACCTTTATAAGAAGTGCTAGCTATGAAAATTGTTTCCCAGATTTCCCTTTTCTAATCTTGGCAGCATTCGTTTTATTATTGCAAAAATATTTTAATTTAATATAGTCAAAATCATCCATTTTGCAATTTTTAATGTACTCTATTTCTTGTTTGGTCATAAATTTCTCCCCGTTCCATAGATTTGACAGAGAGAGGTTTTTTTTTTTGACCTGTTAATTGGGCTATGTTGTCACCCTTTATGTCTAAATCCTATACCTATTTTGACCTTATTTTGCCATAGGGTATGAGATATGGGTCTATGCCTAATTTTGCCATACTATTTTTTCAGTTTTCACAACAATTTTTTTCAAATAGTGAGTTCTTATCCCAGAAGCTAATGTCTTTCCATTTCTCAAGCAATAGATCACCACAGTCATACACTACTGTTTCTTTTGTGTCTATATACTAATCCACTGTTCTATTTCTTAACCAGTACCAGGCAGTTTTGGTAACTGCTGCTTTCTAGTATAGTTTTAGATCTGGTAAAGTTAGACCACTTTTCTTTACATTTTTTTCCCCATCAGTTCCCTTGATATTCTTGAACTTTTGTTGCTTCAGATAAATTTTGTTACTAATTTTTCTAGATCAGTAAAAAAAAAAATTATTTGGTAAGTTTAATTGGCATGGGACTGAGTAAGTAATTTAATTTAGATAGAATTGTCATTTTTAAGACATTAGCCCAGCCATGAGCAATTGGCATTTGTCCAGTTATTTAGATCTGATTTTATTTGTGTATAAAGTGTTTTATAGTTGATTTTACATAGTTCTGAGTTTTCCTTTGCAGGTAGATTCCCAAGTATTTTATGTTGTCTACAGTTACTTTAAATGAAATTTCTCTTTCTATCTCTTGCACCTTTGTTTTGTTGGTAATGCATTGAAATACTGATGATTTATGTGGGTTTATTTTATGTCTTTTGACATTGCTAAAGTTACTAATTATTTCAAGTTGTTTTTTATTGATTTTTCTAGGGTTCTCTATGCATACTATAATATCATCTACAAAGAATGAGTTTCTTTGTTACCAATTCTAATTCCTTCAATTTATTTTTCTTCTATTAAAGCTAACATTTCTAATACAATATTGAATAATAGTGATGATAATGGGCATCCTTGTTTCACTCTGATCTTATTGAGAATGCTTCTAGCTTATCCACATTACATACATAGTTGTTGATGATTTTAGATACTGCTTATCATTTTAAGGAATGCAACATTTATTTCTATGTTCTCTAGTTTGTTTTTTTAAATAGGAATGGGTGCTTTATTTTGTCAAGAAATTTTTTCAGCATTGATTTAATTGATCATATGATATCTGGTAGATTTGTTTTTGATATGGTCAATTATCCTGATAGTTTTCCTAATATTGAACCAACCTTGCATTCCTGGTATAAATATTAATTGATCATACTTTGTTGTTCTAGTGATAATTTGCTGTAATTTTTTTTGTTAATATTTTATTCAAAATTTTTGTATGCACATTCATTAGGGAAATTAGTTTATAATTTTCTTCCTCTGTTTTGACTCTTCCTGGTTTAGGTATCCATACTATATATTGGTCTCATAGAAGGAATTCAGCAGAACTCCTTTCTTTACCTAGTTTTTGAAATAGTTTGTATAGAATTGGATTAATTGTTTCTTGAATATTTGATAGAATTTTCTAGCCTTAGAGATTTTTCCTTTGGGAGTTCATTAATGGTTTGTTCAATTTATTTTCCTGAGATTAGATTATTTAACTATTTAATTTCCTCTTCTTTTAACCTGGGCAATTTATATTTTTGTAAATATTCATCTGTGTCCCTTAAATTGTCAAATTTATTGGCATACAGTTAGCAAAAGAGCTCCAAATTATTACGTTAATTCTTCCTCATAGGTGGTAAATTCATCTTTTTTTTTATTGTTGATACTGGCAATTTGACTTTTTTCCTTTCTTTTTTAAAAAAATCAAATTAACAGGGTGGCTAGGTGGCAAAGTGGATAAAGCACCGGCCCTGGAGTCAGGAGTACCTAGGTTCAAATCCAGTCTAACTTAATAATTACCTAGCCATGTGGCCTTGGGCAAGCCACTTAGCCCCGTTTGCCTTGCAAAAACCTACAAAAAAATCAAATTAACAAGATGTTTATTTCATTTTTTTTTCATAAAACCAACTTTAGTTTTGTTTACAAATTCAATAGTTTTATTACTTTCAATTTTATTAAATTTTCCTTTGATTTTCAGAACTTCTAATTGTTATTTAATTGGGGATTTTTAAGTTGTCTTTCTCTAGCTTTTAAAGTTGTTTATCCATTCATTGATCTCCTCTTTCTCTATTTTATTCATGTAAGTATTTTGAGATATAAAATTTCCCCTAATAATTGCTTTGACTGTATCCCACAAGTTTTGATATGTTCTCTCTTTATTGTCATTATCTTAGATGAAATTATTAATTATTTCTATGATTTGTTGTCTGAGCCACTCGTTCTTTAAAATCTTGTTATTTAGTTTCCAATTAATTTTACATCTATCTCTCCTTGACCCTTTTATTACCTATAATTTTTATTGCATCATGATCTGAAAAGGACATTTTTAATATCTCTACCTTTCTTCTTTTAATTATGAGAGTTTTATGTCCTAATACAAAGTCAGTTTTGGGGTAGGTGTCATGTGCTACAAAAAAAATGGTATATTCCTCATTCAGTTTTTTCCAGAAATTTATCATATATAACTATTTAATTCACCTCCTTAACTTCCATCTTGTTTATTTTATGGTTAGATTTATCTAATTCTGAGAGAGGGAGGCTATTTATGTCTTTCTGTAACACATTTAGCTTTCTCCTCAAAGAATTTGGGTGCCATACCACTTGGTGCTTACATGTTAAAGTTGAAATTACTTCATTGACAGTAGTACATTTTACGAGGCTTTCTCCGGGTTGTCCATGCCAGGGCACACCAGGCCCTCTCTGGGAGCACCAGGGGTCATCATCTGGGTTGAGCTAGTCAGACCAATTGCTCTTGCTGAATGGGAGTCCTAGGCACCTGTGCTGGAGCAGCCTGCCTGCTGCATAGTCAACCCACAAAGTCCAAACTGTGGAAGCTTCCTCTGGGGATCTCCCCCATAGGAAAGCATATCAGGGTGCCTCTCCCTGCAGCTGGTGCACTAGGTTTCTATTCTTTGCCCTTGGTGCATTCACACTCCCTTGTGACAGAATTTGTTGGAAGATGTTCCATTCTGTACTTTTCTGGGTTCTGTTTCTCCAAAAAAATTGTTGAGGTTTAATTAATGTCATGCCTGAGGGAAATCCGAGAGAGCTTACCAAAGTTCCAGGCTTTTTCTGTGCCATTTTGGCCAAAAGTAGACAGGTGAACAGGTGAAACAGACAGGTGAAATTGGGGAAGGCCGGCTGATAATAACACTAGCAACAACAGTAACAACATAACTAGCTCTTAGCTACTTTTGCCTATTATGTCATTTGGTCTCTACAAATAACCCTGTGAGTTAAAGTGCCATTTTAAGATAAGAAGACTGTAAAAGTGTGATAATTCCCCACCTCGGGTCTCTTCCAATCCTAAGATGATATGAGAATTTAATTGTGGAACCCCAACAATAGCGAGAGACTCAGTGACAGGGTAAGGTCTAGACTGGAGATTGGACAATATGTCCCTTTTGAGTCTTTCATGATTAATGCATCCTACACTAAAATCATACTCTTTCCATCGTTTAAAAAAAACCTAGAGAACTCCTAACACAATCTAATACACTATATAAATATCACTTTTAATGCCTTTTAATATTTCTAAAATTAGACAACTAGCATAATTAACCCTGGGTATACCCCATTCCAGTTTGTGTAGTCCTAAAGGTTATAAAATTGTTCTTTATAGTGATCCCAAACTAGTTTTCTCATATGTTTTGACTTCATTTCCTTTCCACAAGATAGAGGAAAAGAAAAGAAAAGGGAACAAGCTTTTAGGAATCACCTATCCTATGCTAGATGCTCTCTTTACAGACATAGTCTCTCATTTGATCTTCCCAAGAACTCTTTGGGTTAGTGGTGTTATTATCTACATTTTACAGTGGAGGAAACTGATTTCCTCAGGCAATGTTTAAGTGACTTATCTAAGTAACTTGCTCAAGGTCACACTTCAAGTGAGTTTGTGAGGTTAACTTTGAACTCAGGTCTTCCTGAACCTGGGCTTAATGCTCTAGTCATACTACCTGCTAGTTACCTCTTAGCATTTAGGCTAGTGTATTGGAATGCAAAGTGATGTTTAAGGTTATCAGTTGTCTGAGACTGGGTGAAAAGAGAACAAAGAAGAATCGGGGTGATAAAATAATTGCAAGAAGAATGATAATCACTGTAATAAGGGATGATAAAAATATGATATAGTGGCCTTAGATTATTATTGAACTGGATTGAATTGTGACTCTACCATTTTTTTTTTATATTGTAATGGTAAGAAGAGGGACTTGGGACAAAATATTAGAAAGAGCTTTAGACTTGAGACTGAAGAGCTAAGTTTAAATCTATAATTTGCAATTAACTAGTGTTGTGATGTTGGCCAGGTCTTGTAAATGGCTTGAGCCTCAATTTTCTCATCTGAAAAATGGAGATAAGAATACAGATATTATCTACCTCTTAGGTTTACTGGTGCCTTATAAATGTATCATTACTATCTGTGTGTCCTTGAGCAATTCACTCAGACCCTTAGGGCCTCAGATACCCTCACCTGTAAAATAGGGAAAGGGAAAATCAGAAAAGATGATCTTTAAAATATCCCCCCAGGGGTGGCTAGGTGGCCCAGTGGATAAAGCACCAAGCCTTGGAGTCAGGAGTACTTGGGTTCAAATCCAGTCTCAGACACTTAATAATTGCCTAGTTGTGTGGCCTTGGGCAAGCCACTTAACCCCATTTGCCTTGCAAAAAAAAAAAAACCCTAAAAATAAAAAATAAAAAAAAAATAAAATATCCCCCTGCTTCAACCATTGAAATTCCCAAACACCTGGATCTAGAAATCCCAGTAGTTCCGTTTATACTACCCAAGGAAAAAAGTTTTCAGATTCACTAAAATATACATCAATTCATGGTAACAACAAACTGGATTCCCATTAGAATGTGAACTCTTTGAGAACAGGCACACTTTTTGTGTCCACAGCTTTAGCACATTTACCTGGAAAATTTTGTTGTTATCATTCTGATATCAAGCCAATGCTCTTGATAAAGGCACTGGAGTGGTTTTCTGTTTCCTTCTCTAAGGAATTAAGGCAAACAGGGTGAAGTGACTTGCCCCTGGTCACACAACTAGTAAGTGTCAGAGACCACATTTGAACTCAGATCCTTTATCTGCCGAACCAGCTAACTTCTAGTTAGGCATAGTGAATAGGGCACTGGTCTTGTGGTCAGGAGAATGGGAGATTGAATCCAGCTTCAGATATTTACTTAGCTGTATGGCCTTCAGCAAGTCACAGAACTCAAAATACCTCACATCCAGGATCATCTCCAGTAGTCCTGATCAATATCTGGCCACTGGACCCAGATAACTCTGGAGTGAGGCTGGTGACTTAGCACAGCAGCCCCTCACTCAAATTCAATTCATAGTTTTAGCATGGCATCACCTCCCTGATGTCATGGTCTTCTTCAAGAATAAAGGACAAGCATTGTTGTGTTTAGTACATAGCAAGTGCTTAATAAATATTTTTTGGTTGAAAGGAAAGTGGATACCCTTAAATTAAAAAAAATGATAGAGGGGGCAGCTAGGTGGTGTAGTGGATGGAGCTCTGGCCCTAGAGCCAGGAAGACCTGAGTTCAAATCCAACCTTAGACACTTGATACTTAATTAGCTCTGTGACCTTGGGCGAGTCATTTAACCCTGATGTCTTGAAAAAGAAAAAAAAAGAATGATAGAACAAATTGTAGTTTACTAGTATAATCAAATATTATCCCATCCTAAAAAGCATATATAATATATTTGGGAAACATGGGAAGCCTTAAATGATCAGTGAATTAGGAAGAAGGAGAAAAACACAAAAAATAGCACAATTAAAACAATAATTTGAACAACAATAAGATTATTCTTGAAATTGTGTATTTATAATGCCAATGTTGACCTAGAAAAAGAGATGAGGAAATATACCACCTCATTTTCTTTGAGAAATGGGATCTATAAATATGTTTCCTTATTTCTAAAATGGAACCATTGGATGAGATTACCTCTATTAGTTCTTAAGGACCCTTCTAAATTCTGTGATCTTCCTTAGGAAACTCCAGCAAACTGAGCTGGATAAGGTAAAGTAGTTTTAGTGTTTCCAAGGGGAATGCCCTAAAATGACCAGTTTTGAGTCACTTACTATGAATATCACTTTTTGTAAAACCCTAGGTCCCAAGCTCACACCTAACTTGAGTTTTTAGTGAACTCTGAGGAAAACTATCTCTGCCTTTTTCTTTAGTTGATCATGTAGCTGGAAGAAACTTTGGAGGTTACAATTTAACATCAACTTTAAAGATGAGGAAACAGAAGCCTCAAGAGGACAGAAATTTACCCAAAGTCACATAGGTAAAAAGTTACAGTGAATTTTCTTTTACATCTACTTGTGTATGTATTTTTCTATACATCATTTAGATTTACTTCTTTGACCCTTCTCTTCCCAATTATCCCTTATAAAAAAGAAAATTAAAAGAAGAAAAAGAGGAAGAAAAATCAGTGGAACTTAGAAATACAATAAAATACAATCTGTTATTATAGCAATATTCCATATCCATAGACTCCAACCTGTACAAAGGAGCTAGAGGAATGATGGATAGTGCAGTTATCTTTTTGCATCTCTTCTATGGGATCATTTATTCTTTATACTTTCTTGAAACTCAGATTTAATTCTTTTGTATTAATCTTGTTGTAATCTTTCCATTAATCTTGTAATTCTTCAAGGGCAACTAGGTGGTTCAGTGGATAGAGTGCTAGATCCAGAGACATCTTCCTGAATTCAGATGTAGCCTCAGATAAACACTGTGAGACCCTAAGCAAGTCATTTAATTCTGGTTACCTCAGTTTCCTCATCTATAAAATGAGCTGGAGAAAGAAATGGCAAACTATTTCATTATCTCTGCCAAAAAAAACCCAAATGGAATCATGGAGAGTGAGACATGACAACTGAACTACAATTCCGTGTGTGTGTGTGTGTGTGTGTGTGTGTTTGTGTGTGTATAATTTTACACTCACTCTACTACTTCATTTTGTTTCAGTTTGTAGAAGTCTTTCCATACTTCTCTGTATTCATCATATTCATATATTCATCATTTCTCACAGCATAGTAATGTTCTATTACATACACATACTACAATTGGATTGGTCATTCCTCATTGGAGGTTCTTTCTTCCAGTTCTCGGCAAATATAAAAAGGGCCACTATAAACATTCTGGTATCAATGCAATCTTTTTTTTCTCATCCATGACCTCCTTGAGGTATATGCCTAGCTGAAAAAACTATGGATTAAAGGATATGGACATTTTAGCCACTTCACTTGTCAATAATGTCAAATTGCTTTCCACAGAGGTTATACCAGTCAGATTACTAGAGAAAGACCATTTCTATCACAGAGTGCCACCGGAAGTTTAATAAGTTTTGGCTTTTCTTATTGCACATGTGAATGTTTCATTTTGTTTATTTGATTCCCTTCTTATTCTGAAAATAAATCAGATCTTGAGAGCTAAAACAAAGCCGGAAGACATTACATCTGGCAGACGACTGAGGGGCTGCTCTTTTCTGCAACTGGCAAAACCTTCCAAAATTAACACCAAGGCACAGCTGCTCTCTTCTCCAAAGCTCTCTGCCCCTTCCAGCTGAAGGCCAGATGACAAAGGCACAGTCCAGAAATACCAAAACAAAACCAGTCCATACCCTTAAGGAGCTTCTATTTGGGTATATAGGGAGGAAACAGCAAGGAGCCCAGTAGATAGAGCCCTGGTCCTGAAATCAGGAAATTCTGAGTTCAAATCAGTTCAGACCCTTACTAGTAGTATGATCCTGGGCAAGTCACTTAACCTTCATTTGCCTTAACCCAGTTGGGGGGAAAAAAAATGGCAAACCACTTTAAAATCCTTACCTAGAAAGGCTAGTATTGATGAGCTATAGTCCTTGGGGTCAAAAAAGTTTTGAATATGCCTGAATAACAACAAAAATCTAGGAAGGAATATTTGGTTTATGAAACCACAGGGATGGTAAGTAGAACCTTAGGGGAGAATACTAACACACTCTTTCCAGCAGAGATGTCTATATTGATTTGACTATTATTCCAGAACTGGAAAATGGGGATAAAATGCCTGCTAAATTTGAGGCAATATTCTACTTAAAGGAAGATAAAAAGGATTAGTATTGTGACTATCCAATGAGGACATTCCCTCTGGAAAATGTAGGGGAGAGAACAAAACATTTAATAAACTCCCACTATATATTACCTACTCTACCCAGTACTTTGCAAATTATTCTCGCTTGATCCTCCTAGTAAGCTGCAATGCTTTTATTGCCTCCCTTTTACACATAAAGAGTATTGAGGCAAACAGTGACTTGCTCAGGACTGCATAGCTAGTACATTTCTGAGGCTAGATTTGAACTCAGGTTACCTGGCCCATAATTTCATTCTCTGCACCATCTGACTGTTTGACCAATGCAATTTATCATGTTGGAGAGCTGTCTATGGAACTAAAGAACTAAATGACTCTTTCAGAATCAATGGGCCAGTACAAGGCAGAAGCTAAACTTGAATCAAATTCTTCCTGAATTCAATTCCAGGTCTCTATTAGTTAACTATCCCATGCTGCCTACAAACTATATGCAATTTAAATACAGACCTTGGATTTCAGCTTCATCATTATTTCTCTAACCAGGCTGGAAGTTGAGCTTATTTCTTTTCCTTCTTGGATCTTCCTGCTGAGAAACCATAGTATTTGAAGCCATGCCTATCTTAGACATAATCACATAGAAATCAGTTTGATGGAATTTTGACTTAAGCCTTTATCTCTTCTCTGTGGTTGAATTCTCTCTCTTAAATCCCAACCCTCCCACTGGCAATTTGTCCCACGGGTAGTAGTCTGCTCCTTACCTTTTATTGTGAAAGCGGTGATTTAGCCTCTGTGGGAGTTCAGATTCCTTAAGAACTGAGGGAAGCCACCCAATATAACTTGGAGTATGGAGCAACTAATTCTATATGGCATCTCCCATCCCATTTGATTTAAGACCAAAAGAACAGAAAGACATAATAATACAAAGAAAAGTATCATCTTCTCCCTTGACACAAGTAGGAAAATGAACTTTGGTGCAAGTGGACTTCAAAATCAGAATCAGTGATTCTTATTGCCACTCATATTATACTGTCTTAATGTGAGTGGCAGGGGTCTAGGTGAAAGATAGTGAAAAGAAAGCATTGGACCTGAATGAAAATCTTAATTAGATGCATGACTGCCCTTATCTGTATCTCACTTTATTATATGGTCAAAATCATCCATTTACAAGATTTAGGCCAAAAAGGAGACATTAGCCAATCTCATTCATTGTGTTGTTTTGATTTGTTTTAGAGTTCTGAGTTCATCAGGGCAAGAAACTCTCAGTAGAGAAACTCCCTTAACCATACAGATCAGTTACCTATTTATAACTTGAATTCTTACACTACTGGAGAGATTAAGTAACTTGCTCATGGTCATGGAGGTCATGTGTCAGAGACAGTTTGAACTCATATCTTCATTATTTCAACACTGTGTATCAATCCTCCATTTCCTACTATCTCTTCAGTCATTGTACAGATGAAGAAACTGAGGACCAAGTTAATTGGATTGTCCGAGGCCACACAGATTATTTGCCAAAAAATACATTACTCCAACACTTTCTTCAGCATCACATCCCAAAATTCAATGATTTTGCAAGGCTATATTTGAATACTGAATCAACTACTAGTTCTGTGGCTTTGAACAACTAATTCACCTCTGTAAGCCTAACTGTTCTTTTATGTAAACAGAGAGAACTGGACTTAATGAGCTTGAAATCACACACACACACACACACACACACACACACACACACACACACACAAAGTTCTTTTTGAGTAGTTTCAGTTTCAGTTTTGCCCAGTTCTTCATGACCCCTTATCGGCTTTTCTTGGCAAAGATATGGGAGTGATTTGGCATTTCCTTCTCCATTCATTTTTCAACTGAGAAAACTGAGGTAAACAGAGGTAAATGACGTACCCAAGGTCATACTGATATTAAATATATGAGGCTAGATTTAAACTCAGGTTCTTTTGACTCCAGACCCAGAACTCTATCTATTATATCACCTAGCTTCCCTCACATTCATATAATGTTTTGCAAAGCTTAATGTGATATATAACTCTTTATTATTATTGTTAATATTATCATTACCATCATTATTGTTGTTGCCTCTTAAGGCTGGAAGGATAAGTACACAATTAGACTGGTTGTTTTCTTAACCCTCTAGAAAGTTGCCAAAACAATGCTAAGCTACTCTTAGAAAAAACAGACAGAAAATTTAGAAGATAAAGTTATAATTAGAATTTTATGTTGGGAGAAAAGTTTGCCAACTATAATAAAGTCTAAGATATTAGAAAAAAGCCAAAGAGAAGGTTAGGGTAAAAGATGACATGACAGGCCAAAGGAGTTAATAATTCATAGAGAGAGTAATGGTTGGCATTTATGAATTTGATAAGCTGAAGGAACTAGAGATGTTTTGCCTAAAGGAAAGAAGACTTAGAGGGAACATGATCACTTTCTTCAAGTATCTGATGGGTTCTCAAGTGAAAAAGGACCAGACTTGTTCTCTTTGCTTCCAAAGAGCACAACAACCACCAATCCATATGGGCTATAGAAGTAAATTTTTGACTCATTCTAATGGGGTGGGGGAGGAAAACATTTCTTAAGAATTGGAATTGTACAAAAATGAAATGGGTTGCCCAGGTAGGTCAGAGATCTTTGGGATGTCATCAAATAGAGCCTGGATGAACTCTTGTCAGAAATTTTGTAGAGGGTAAATTTCTATTTAGGAATGGTTCAAACTAAGGGACATCTGTGGTGCCTCTCAATTCTAAAATTCTGGGATTATGTTAGTCTTTGTAAATTAGTTTGTCTAATTAATTTTCTTTAAAGCATTTTTTTTATTTTTAACACATGATTTTTTAAACCTTTGGAGTTCAAGGGCTAATGAGTATTACATATGAGATTAGTACATTAGTAGTAAGTGGCAACTCCACATCAAAGTTCATTTATGTGTGAAGGGACAGAATAATAGCATGAACCCACTACTTCCCATTTAAAAAACAGTTATATTAGAATGACTTGAGAGACACAGTGAGGCAACATGGCCTATTGCATATAGAGCCAAGATTGGAGTCAAAGCCAGAAAGAATTGGATTAAAACCCTGCTTCTGAAACATACTATGTGACCCTGGGCAAGTCACTCAACATCTCTCTGCTCAAGGAAATTCTCTATTGCTCTAATTCACTGAGAAGGTTACAACCTAAATCATTTATCTGTGAATTCTCTGTATCAGAAAAACCACAGCTACGCCAATTCTCAGGTCATCCTTCTGTGTTCCTAGTTCTAATATTTGATAGTAATATGTAATTGATACATGCATTCTATCCCTCTCTGCCATAATTCCCTATGAATAAGATAAACACATCTTTTTTTTTCCTTCAAAAAGTCATAAAGCAGCTAGGTGGCGCAGTGGATATAGTTGTGACCCTAGAATCAAGAGGACCTGAGTTCAAATTTGACCTCAGACACTTAATAATTATCTAGCTGTGTGATCTTGGACAAGTCACTTAATCCTTTTGCCTTGCAAAAAAAAAAAAGAAAAAAGAAAGGTCATGGTGGGTAAGTCATTTTATAAAAAATAGTGCACTCTGGAAATTATCTTTATTTGTCCACTTTTTGACCATTTTCCTGGTAACTTGATAGGTCTCTTTTCTGCTTGGTACCTTGGTTGTAACACTGGGCTGATCCATGCTAAGGGTAGAAAGGATATGCCCTAGAATATGCCTTAGAAAAAACAGACAGAAAATTTAGAAGATAAAGTTATAATTAGAGTTCAAATTCCAATCCTGACACTCACTTAGCTGTGATATTCAGAGGAAATCCACTTCCCCTCACAAGACTTCCTTTTGTTTTTAATCTTGTCAGTTGGGGAAGTTGAGTTAGAATATATCTATATTCCTTGTAGATATTAAATCCTACCATCTTATAACTGGAATAAGTCATTCTGGCTTGACTTCTCTGAACACTCCTCTTAGTGACTATGTGCACACAAATAACAAATATGCACATACACATACACAAATATCTCCCCACCTTTTGTGACAGGAGAACAAAAAATAGATGGAGTCTCAAACCATCTTGACTCTACTTCTTGGTGTGTCAGAATGAGGGTCTAAAAGAAGGATTGTGTCCTAGGTTATGGGTACATGCACTTACTTTGTACTATAGAGACTCTTTTAATGGCTCTGTAAATCAAAAGGACCAAGATAATAATTTCCATCTGTGTATTTGAAGATTGTTTATAGCAGGTAGAAAACTCTGGGAAATTCATCATCACATTTGGAGAGTAACCTGTGGGCAGCTGCTAAATCTTTCTCTTAGAGAAAATTTCCCAGAACCCATTTGCTTGAAAGATATGAGCATGTTCTTCCCAATAAATAAAGACTTTTACAAAAAAAAAATCCCTCTACAAACTAAAAACAATATTTTGATGGAAAATATATATTCCACAGGAGAGGAATGCTTTCAACATGCTTATTAGATAAACATGTTGAATATCATACTCTAAAGAGCACTTTTACTGGCACAGAATGTGCCTGGTCTCTTACTCTTTAATGCAGTGCTTGACACATGGTATTTCTTTGGTATTGTGACAGGTTATTGGGTGGTGAGTGAACACCTGTTATCTACTGCTGTGATAATACTAGGGACTTGATGTCTCTTAAGGGAATAAATGAATGAATGAATGAATGAATGAATGAATGAGAGTGAGTGAGTGAATGAAGTGCTGGTCTTGTGACTTTAATTTGAGTCACTATGGGCAAGTCATTTCCATTCTATGTGTCTGCAATAAAGCTCTTTAATTAAAGGACAACTGTGATGCATACAAGATTAACTTAGCAGAGGAATGACAATATATCACCAGGTTTATATATCAAGAAGAATGAATACCTAGCAGCTATATGATCTTGAGAGATTAGGGAACTGCACTCAAGCAAAGGTAAAATGTTTATAGAATTAAATATAAATTCTTAAACTTGGGTTCAGAAATTCAGCTTTTCAAGTAGAGAGGATGGGAAAAGTTTGTCTTAGACAGAACTAAGGCAACAGTGTCAAATTCCAGTAAAGAAAAATAGCTAATGTCATCTTCATTTGTTTTGAGGAATGAATTAAGAATCCTGCTGCCCATTACCTAAGTCAGGCCCCATTGTTAGTATCATGTTCAGATCTGAGACTACAGGTTAAGAGGGACTCCAATATGCTAGTGATAATCTAGAAGAGGGCACATGGGGAGATGTTATATGAGAGGGAGCTGAAGGAAATGGAGAGATACAGCATAGAGGAGAAAAATATTTAAGATAAATACAATAACTTTCTTCAAGAATTTAAAGACTGAAACATAAAAGAGGGATTCAATTGGTTCTCCTTGGAGGGAGCAAACATAGGAGAAAGTGTTAGAAGTGGCAAAATGGAACATTAAAGAAATAGTCCCTAATAGTTCTGGTGCAGATCTCTGATCCACCCTTGTGGGTCACATCCATGGGTAGGAATTCTTTCCATTAACACAAACTCTCGGGCCACTACCCTATTATTTACGGCCTTATTCAGGATACCAAGCATTTAAGTTACTTTCTGATGATCAGACAACTTAAATGTGCAAAACATACGAACAAAACCTGAGTCTTCCTGATTCCATAGGCTAACCTGCTAATCTGCCTCCTATCATTCAGAACTGTCCAAACTAAAATGACCTACCTTGGGCTTTAGAAATTTCCCTTTCACCAGAGGGTATGAAGGAAGAGATGGGGATCACTGGTTGATAATTTTGTAAAAGGTATCACTCAGTTATAAGCATGAGGTCTATTTCTACTAAGAAATTTTGTAATTATGCATTGGTCCAAATAAGGCCTCCATATTTTCCTCAAATCTGATTTGCATGAATACTAAATTCTTCCTCCAATCATTTAAAATTTCTTATATGTGTTTATGGATATGTAGATAAAGGTAGCAGACTAACCACTGTAACACTAACTAAATAGGACAGATTGTTTCCATGGTGCTAACAAATATAATTCTGCAGCATGTTTTTTTAATTGATCAGAAATCATATTTTAATGAGAGGAAAAAAATTAACTTAATGAATTGATTCTTATAACATGGACATTAAACATTGACAGAATAGTGAAATTATCATTACCACTGTTATCCATAATACATGATAATAATATTCTAATAATGGACATAAAAGTTTATGTGATCATTTATTAATAATAATTAGACTTCCAGTTGAAAGAACATTGAAGTGGGAATCAGGAAACCAAACTCCATCATTTAGTGTCTATGGGGCCTTCAGAGGTGGCATTTGCCTTCTCTGGACTTCAGTTTATAATATGATGAGGAACTTGGAAAAGATGGTCTAATATTTTCTGTAGTTAGAAAACTTTTTATCGAAGTACCTGTCATTTAACATACTTTGCATGACAAATGTAGAACTGATATCAAATTGCTTACCTTCTCAAGGAGGAAAGGGAAGAAAGTGCAGAATTTACAAATTGAGAGACAGAGTTTCTAAGTATTAATAATCAATGTATTAACTAGGCTAGTCAATAACTAATAAATTGATGGACAGTGCTCTGTCTCAATAACCAAAGACAAAGATGCAGTCTTAGATCATCTTAAATGCCCTACTTTCCTCATAACAGCAAATTAATTGGCCCTCACATAATAAGTGAATGACAATCCCTAATTAAGTGAACATTTAATGAGAGGAAATAAGTTGAGGAATGAGACTTGGTCATGAGTTTTGAGGCCCTTCTTTCTTTTTTTTTCAGCCCCTTCTAACAAGTTTGGGTACACCAATCCAGGTGCTCTCTGCTTTTATTTCTCCATGAACCAGGTTGCTCTAAACTCTACTGAAGGGAGCAAGGACAGAAGTTCATCCCCACCTGGAAATAGATCTAACTCAAACTAGGTTCTGTTTATAAAATTAAATGGAATTCAAGTTTCCAGTTAGATGGGGCCAGTCCAACCTAGTTAACTATGAGGAGCCTTGAGAAAATACTTTATTCAGTGATATTCATTATCTAGAATTGGTGGAGAGGAGGTAAAGGGAAGGGATTCTCTTTAAGCTAGTGTAAGAGATGGGCTTTTATTGATAAGGAAATATTACAAATTGATATTAATAATCAAATGATATAGCATCAAAATTAATTTTCCTTATAGGAAAGGAGAGAATTTAAAACTCAAAATTTTCAAAAATGAATAATATTTTCATAAATTAATTGGGAAATATTGAACAAAATAAATAAAAATTTATTGAAAAAATGAGTATACCAGAAAAAAAAGTATATGTCACTATTCTAAATGGAAGCAATCTCATCCATCTGAGTTTATATGTCTCTGATAGAGATGACAGTCAACTGTGCTATAAATGATGGTTTTGTAAATTTTAATAAACCAAAAATACCCCATCACTTTGTGGCTGTATCTCTGGTAATTAGCCTCTCCAGACTTGATATTACTGGCAATAGAAGCACAGAGAATTGTCAGAAGGGTTCTCAGAGACCCCATAGTTTTGTCCTTTTTGTGTGACACTGATGAACCATGTTGGTAGGCTAATGAAGTCTATGGACCTCTTCTCCATATAATGGGGTGTTTTTTAATGCATTAAGTAGATAAGATTATATAGGATCCAAATATTTTGTTAACACAGCTATCAAAATAGACACAGATCCCAGGTTATGAACCCCTGAGTTAGAACAATGCCAAAGTAAATAGCTTGCCTCTGGGAATTATTGAATAGGTAGATGAAATGATTTTTTTCTAATTGAATAAAAGTATTGGTATATGTATTCATTTTCTGTAGGCTTACTGAAAGAGTCTTTGGGACAACTCCAGTAGCAGACAGCATGATGGAGATAATAAGTGCCTCAGTCTGATTCCAAGTTTTCATTTTATTTTGATTTCTTCCACTAGATAATTAAATTTTGAAAGCTTTTCTTTCCAGGCAATTTGTAGGTTTTTAAATATTTGGTATAGAAGCATCTATTAAAAATGCTGTTCTTAAATTTGTATAGATCAATGTTTTGTCTAGGCAACTGCAGGCAAGTTTTGTCTGTGTTAATGCTCTATTTTCAGTGCATTTTATTATTTGAATTCTTAAGGATAGTGTTGTGACTGTATCTGTAATACAGGAACTCATCATATGTTCATTTACAAGGGAGAGTAATCACCTGGTGTGCAATTCTGCCTACCCAGATTGTGTCATCCTAGGTTTTCACTAAGTGTT
Organism: Macrotis lagotis; assembly: GCF_037893015.1. Taxonomy (NCBI): domain Eukaryota; kingdom Metazoa; phylum Chordata; class Mammalia; order Peramelemorphia; family Peramelidae; genus Macrotis; species Macrotis lagotis. The sequence continues at coordinate 807,543,018 of NC_133658.1, read as the reverse complement.
CAAAGTTTTGCTGTATTTAGTGATATATTGCCTAGTTTCTATTCCTTCTTTGTATAATCTGAATTGATCAGAAGATTTTAGGCTCCCGAAGGTCAGCAGACAGGCAAACTATCACCAGACCTATGCATGAACCCTTTTCATAGATGATGAATCCAAAATAACTAATAGGGTGACTACAATTTGCATTAGAATCCCTACATACTAGCTGATGGAGTTCAGTTGGCATGAATATATAGCTTTTGAGGCTAAGGTCTCCAAGATTATTCTCTGCAAAACCCAATTTTCATTTCACAGATAGAGAAAGAAATCTGTTTCTGGCCACAGACAATTTCCTTCCAGAGTAACCAACAAATTCATACTGTTCTCCCTAGGATCAACAGGTGAAAAACTATGCATGTATCTATGTGGTCATTTTCTATAGTTGAAAACCTAGTGAAATTATATATCCTGCTGTCTAATATAACATATTGCATGGCAGAGGAGATGGTATTTTTGCTCTTTCTTCTTGAAGAGTACCTATGATATCATGAGAATATTATCTTGCCTTGGACTAAGTGAGGCAGAGCTGTGCAAAGTTGTCCATCTCATTCTTTCATCCAGAATCATAGTAATCCAGTGACAGGACAAAAGTCAAGATGACTTAGATGAAACATTAGGAATCACAAAAAATGAAATTCCAGTCTAGCTTTGCCTCTGACTTGCTCTATGTTAGACATGTCCACTGACTTGCCTGCAGCTCAATGTCTTCAAGGAATCAATTAGTCAATCACTCAACAATTATTTAGGGAGGAATTACATCATGTAGACACAGTGTATACAAATATAAAATAAAACAGCTCCTGCCTTCAAAGACTTTCTATTCTAACAGGGAATATAATCTGTGAAATATTCATTACTATACCTGTCCTATCTATCTCACCTGATTGTTATGAAATCTAACATTATTGTCACATTATTGTGAATAATGTATCCCCCAGAAATAGATTTTAAATTGAGACTACATCTTTCCATTAGGAGTTGGAACCAACCACTTCACAATATGTGACCACTTCACAGGGATACATTATTCACTTTAATCAGAGTCTAGTTGTGAAGTCTGGATAAATAATAGGAAACTATAATGTGCCACAGTATGTAGATGCCAGCAATGATTACTTCAGTGTTTCCATGAATGTGTGATCTCATCCATGTGGGTACTAACTCCCCCAGTACAGATGGTAAGCCATTGCTACTTCTCCTCATTCAGTATTAATCTTGTCCTTGGCTTTCTGCAAATGCTCCATATATCTACCCAACATGCTGAAAGTCTTCATCTGCCTTGATGGAAACCAATGTAGCACTTGGGTTACCCATCTGTCATACTTCATTCTCATTGCATGACTAGAATACATCTTTACTTCTGGGCATGGATATGACCGATGACAAATTGTATGCTGTTTCTTATGCATAACTAGTTGGTGACAAGTGACAATCTTAATTCTCTCATCATTCATAGTGTCACAATAACTATTTTTATAATAAAGGAAAAAGAAGCTTTGGGTTTTTTTAATCACCATTGAGGTTTATTAAAACTGCTTACCATTGCCTAAGGCAAAGAATCACCTAGTTTCAAGACAAAGATGGAACCAACTCCCCACTGCCATAACTTTCAATCAGTCAATAAACATTTATTAAACATTATTTTATATTATATATTAAAATATATTATATATTATAAATTATTATAGGTACTAGCAATGGAGTATCAGGGAAAGAGATGACTGAGAAAGAGAACTCTTGTGGAAAGTGAGATTTGGACTGATCTTGAAGAAAGCCAGGGAAGCCAAGAGAAGGAGTTAAAGAGTGAAAGCCTTCTAGTCATGGAAGATAACTAGTGAAGAGGCATGGAGTTGGGAGGCCAGTAGAGCATAGACTATGTAAAGGGAACAAAAGCATAAGTCTGAAAAATTTGGAGGACATGACAAATTATGAAGTGTTTTAAATATCAAATGGATTTTGTCTTTGATCCTGGAGGTAATAGGGAACCGCTAGTGTTTACTGGGTGGTGGAAGGATGGGTAGTTGAAGGAAAGAAGGGATAATGTGGTTAGACCTGCCCTTTAAAATCACTTCAGGGGCAGCTAGGTGGCGCAATGGATAGAGTACCAAGCCTGGAGTCAGGAGTACCTGAGTTCAAATCCAGCCTCAGACACTTAATAATTATCTGGCTGTGTGGCCTTGGACAAGACACTTAACCCCATTGACTTGCCAAAAAAAAAAAAAGATCACTTCAGCAGTTGAGTGTATGATGGACTCAAAGAGCGATGGACTTGAGGTAGGAAGATGAAGCAGAAGGCTCGTTATTAAATGCACTGATAAAGTGATGAAGGCTTGCATCATACAGGTAAATGTGGGAGTAGAGATAAAGGACTGAGATGTTGTGAAGGAAGAAAGAGCAAGGCTTGGCAAGAACAAGGTTTGGCTATCTCCTTGGTCAACTATGAACTGGAAATCCTTTCTAGATCCATCTTACCCCCAACCTCCATACCTTTGATATATCAGTTATCACACTAAAATTAATATTCCTAAAATTCAATTACTTCCATTTTTTCCTCCCCCGATCCAAATCTTTCAATGTCTACCAAGGAAGCAAAAGATCAATCTTTGAGGAATCATTACTCCCTGCCCCCCAATCCAGCTTCCATATACTTGTCTAAGCTTGTCTCACTCTTCCAAACTTCTTTTTCTCCTTCTCACACACTCTAAGATCCCTAAACATTCTCCATGTTTTCCTTTCTCTAAGGTATCATTATTTGAATTTATTGTCTTTTCCTGGAAATCATTTTTCCTTTGCCTATTTCACTGTTTCTTTCCATGGAAATAATACTCATCCTTCAAAGTCTAACTTAGGTGTTCATTCCTCTAAAAAGTCTTCCCAGATTCTCATCCTCTGAAAGTGTCCTTACCCTCTTGGTATACTGATATTCCCTTAAGACTTCTCTAATACATTTTCAAATTCTTTATATCTTAACTATCACTTTTTCCTCTACTATATTATAAGTTCCTTAAAAAGAAGTATTGTAATTTATTTATCTTTTTTATCTTCCATAACACTTTATGCATAGTTGATCTTAATAAATATGTATGTTTATAAATGATAAAGTTAAACTATTTATTGATATTTTAGGATAATTTAACCTTTATTAAGCATTTCCTATTTGCAAGGAAGGAGCTGAGATGAAGGATGAAAACTAGGTCCTTCTCCTTGAGAAATGACCATGAGGAGCAGAGATGTTTATATTATTCAAACAAATAAAGAAAAAACAAATTAGTTTGGGGACAGAGTTATCCTCTAAACTGATAGGAGGATCATGAAAGATTTTTTGTGCAAAGCAGTACCTGAATTGAGTCTTGTCAGAACTAAGGATTCTATGGTTTCCAAATTTACAAAGGCATAATTATCACCATCTAATAGTTGAGAAATAAGAGATACATGGGGAAAAGTGTCCTGCCTAAGGTGATGATGATGATGTTTGTCTTTTGTTCTCAAAGAACACCATGACATCAAGGAGGTGTTGCCAAGACAAGCATATGAAGTGGATTTGAGTGAGGAAGTGCTGTGCTGTGTCACCAGACTTACTTTCTCCTCTGGAGTCATCTGAGTCCAGTGACCAGATATGGATCAGGATGACTGGAGATGGCCATGGATATGAGGCAGGATTAAGTGACTTGCCCAAGTCACACAACTAGCAAGTGTCAAGTGTCTGAGGTCAGATTTGAATACCTGTCTTCCTGACTCCAAGACCAATTCTCTATTCATTGAGCCACCTAGCTGATCCTTTACTTGAGGTAATACAACTAACAAGAATCAGGGTCAAAATTCAAATCAATCAAACAAATTCAGGTTTCTTTTTATCATGCCATGATGCTGGTTTTGAACTAATTCAGTTGTATATACTCCTGAAATTAATGTTCAGTTCTCAAGACCTAGAATCTAGTGATTTTCATTAAAAGGCAGCAGTGACATGACATTTAGAAGGTTGTGGCCAGGGAAGCATCCAGGGAAGCACCTTCTACCTTCATATATCTTTTCCATGTGCTGCTTCCAATCCTATTTGCTTACTGACAAATGCAAGTTATTATCCCTATTAGACCCATAGAGCTGATATTGCTATGGAACAGTGAACTAGAGTGGGCTTGAATTATGTGTTGTTAAAAAGTCCTATCTGATAAGGTTATTGCAGTTCCCTTGTCAAAAACTAAGTAACTTTTGACTGTGGGAACCCTTGGGTATAATGATGATCTGATAATCTAATCAGAGATTCTTAGAGTTGGAAAGTATAAGAAAGGTCATAAGCTGCCCAAAGCATAAATACCACTACACAATGGCTCCAACAACCACCAGAAAAACTGAGATAATGAAGAGCATTATGGTTTATAAGACCACCTAATTCTCAGCTCCAGTTGTTAGAAACTTTCTCCTTAAGTTTTGTTTCAGTAATCATATCTGAGAGTTCATTACCACTATAGAGAGCTGAGGAGGATGTGCAGATGGGCACCTACTTGGTCACCTAGCATCTTAGATAATTCCCTAAAATACATCGATTCACTGAGGATCTCCCAACAAGTTAAAAAATATCACCTTGTAAATGTCACTCCTGAATCCCTTTAATCATCTTCTGAAGCTAAAATAGAATATATCTATTCCTATAGAGAAATATTTTTATGAAAATGATCTTGAATATGAGAAATGAATTTCATACCATCAACATAAGAACTCCTTGTAACAATTTACCTATCTTTCATTGAGATATAATTATTTTGGAAGCAACAAAGGACCAAATAAGAATACAATTTCTGAAATTGTGTATGTATATACATATATATATATATATATGTATATATGTTTGTGTGTGTGTTTGTATGTATGTATGCATGCATTGTAAACAGCCATATAAATATACCTATCCATGCATATATACACACATGAGTATGTATATTTATATGCATTAATAAATGCATATATGCATACATAAAGTTTATAGAGTTTTTGCTTATTTGCATATATCTGAACAAATGGGTATTATTTCTTTACATTAACAAATGTTGGTTGACTAACTGATGATACATAAAGAGATATAGCATAAAATAAGGCTTAACGGGTAGGTTGGAGTCAGATTGTATAGGTCCTTGTGTGTCAGAAATTTGGACTTTATATAAAAGATAATAAGAATAAATTGAACTGTTTTGTTTTAATCAGGAGAATAATATGATGAAAACTAGATTAGGAATATGACTAGGATAAGGTTATGAAGAATGATTTGGAAGCAGGATATTTTGAATACAGGAATGGTCAAGTGGCTTTAAAAAAAATGACAGTCTGAAATGAATGAGTAGAAGAGAACCAAAAAAGAGAGATTTTGCAAAGAGGGGGTCAACTGAACTTGGTAATTACTTGTTTGTGGGACATGAGGATGAGAAAAAAAGTAAAAAATGAATTTGAGACTCTGATACTAGGTGTCTGAGGTGATAATGAAGTCACTCACATAGATAAATAAGCAAGAGGGGCAGCTAGGTCGCTCAATGGATAGAGCACTGAACCTGAGACCAAACTCAGAAGCTTGATACTTACTAGCTATGTGAGCATGGACAAGTCACATAACCTCACTGCCTTACAAAATGAAAAAAAAAAGGAAAAAATAAGAAGGGCAGGATTTAGGGGATTGGTCATAATTACAGATTTGGGGGTGCCAATGAGATATCAAAGTGAAGATATCCCTTGAAAAGTAGAATATATGGGACTGTAGACATATGGAGCTCTATAAAGAGGAGTTGGGAGTGGTGTTAGATTTTGGAGTTATTGATATAAGTGCTAAAAACTTTATACATATATAAAAATATATTTACACACACACACACACACACACACACACACACAAAGATATTTTGGTCCAAAATGACATTAAATTCTTAGGTAAGCAACTTTGTCTTTATGGCCACAAAAATTCAGGGGTTTATTATATGCATCAGAACTCCTCCTTAAGGCCAAACTTGGAAGCATTTACTAACAGTATGTTAAACATACATGTCATAAATCCACAAGCCCCCTTTCTTGAACCTTCTCACAGCTGATGAAATCCTTCTAGTTCAAGGTCAATGTAATCCTTGTTTGATGGTGACTATAACCTTGCTCATTAGCTTTACTATAAGCAAGAAAGCATGACTAGACTGTACCATATCATAATCATAAAATGTTAGATTTGGAAGTAATCACATATATACTGGTAAATGTTTATCAATCAACTCTGAAAAAATGTACGTGCAAAAACCTTAAGTTCATATTGCATTTCTAATATTTTTCTCTATTACTTACTTAAGTCTACACAGTCAAAATATAACAGCAACAACAAATCAAACCCTGATGTGTATGTAGCATTTACTGATTTCTGAAGGAAGTGCATGTACACATATTGAAAAGTTAGCAAATACAAGTTAGCTCTAATATATCAATAGAAGTCATTATATCACATGGAAGTTTAGAACATATACTAGAATTTAGAGGTGCTATGACCTTAGAAGATGGAACATTCAAGCCCAAAGTCAATATGGAACATGGTATGTCAGAGGTGGGAGAGAACTAATGGTTTCTCTAAGCTATTAACTAACACAATTGTGAGGAAAATAAATTAATGCTAGAGCATTTACTATTAAACTCTGTGTCAAACACTGTTAAATGGTAGGGATGCCAAAACAAAATCAAAGCAGCTCTCTACTCTCAGGGAAATTATATTCCACAGTTGAAAATATTATGCTTAGGGAAATGGTGGTCAGGGAAGGGCACTTTGTATTGGGAAAGTTAGATGGATAGTTCATGGGACCAAAGGATAATAAATTGATGCATCTCTTCCATATACAGTAACAGAATTATTTAATTTCAATTCCTTTGTTCAGATCTGGGTGGAATTGAAATAAAAGAAAATGGCAGCCAAGTAGGACTCGCCCAGAGTTGTCCAGTTACTAATTGTCTAAGGCAGGATTTGAACACATTTCTTCCTCAGTCCAAATATTACATTCTATTCATGAGATCATGATAAATTTGAATTCCAATTTTGTTATGTGTTTCCTGTGACATTGGATAAATCACTTGAACTACACAAAAGGGGTGGATGAGATTATTCCTGAGGTCCCTTACAACCTTAAACCTGTGAAGATATGTTTATTCTGAGGTTCAGAATTCAAAATAATGATGCCTGTCATATGTAAAGGTACTATATGTTTTCAGAGAAGATTCACATAAAGAATTGAAATAGAATGAACACTTATTAAGTGCCTACTATATTCAGGAACTATATTAAGAAGTTTTACAAATATTGCCTGATTTGATCTTCACACTAACCCTGGAAGGGAGGTGATATTATCATCCCCATTTTCCAGTAAAGGAAACTCAGGTATACAGAGGTTAAAAAAAAAAAAAGACTTGACAAGAAACTCACAGTAAGTATTGGAGGCTGGATTTGAAGCCAGGTCTTACTGATTCCAAGTCTGGTGCTCTAACCACTGTAACGGCCTTTGGGCATATTATTTAACATTTGATTCTCACAAAAACTCTGCTATATCAGCATTATCATTATCAAATAATATTAAGTCCCATTTGTAGAAGCCTTCAAGTATTACAAATTATGCTAGGTTCTTATAACAAAAAGACAAAAATGCTGCACACCCTATTTTACAGTTGAGGAAAATGAATCTCAGATCCAGTGCTCTTTCTAATAAACTAGCCTCCCATCATTAGAAATACTACCTCTAAAGCCTTTCTTTGATATATTTTTCCTTTCTAACACCATCCTAGGCCCAAGTTAGACTAGGTAAGGAATTAGACATATTTTTAAAACTATTTGAGAGAAAATTGCGTCTAACTACTCATTCCCTTTGAATGGGTTCAGTTCAAAAGAGGGGGAGAGAACTTCCTATTTGTGTAAAACATCCCCAGTCTCCACGAGCAGCCACGGAAAAATTTGATTTTGTACCGACCTTATTAAGCATCTTTTGAAAGCAAATCAAAAGGGTTTCATTTGTGAAATATGGTAAAGGTAGGAAAACCCTGTTAAGTACAAACATAGATGGTTGAAGTTAAACAGGATCTAATCCTTTTCAACAGAATGATCTTTTCTGATAACTCTGCCCATTTTTCCTTTCAATGTACCTCCTGAGTATTTTTTTTAATCAAGCCACATTTTAAATAGACTTTTACATTAAGGAATGCACATTTGTCCTTGGAGATAATGCTGATCTTTTTTACTTTTGATCAAAGTACATTTTAATTGACTAGCATATTAAGAAACACATTCTTGCATATTATTTTAAGAGCTATTCTTGTAGGAACAGAAATATTCATACCCAAAAGGATAGAGCAGCAGACAACTAGAAAGCCTCTTCAACCTTTTGGATGGGGCATTATAGAGCACAGGATATTCAAACTGGTAGGGGCCTTAGAGATAAGCTTTACAGACAGTCCTGGAGGTCATCTAACCCTATATGTGCCTGCTACAACTGAAAATGTTGGCCTAGCCTCTAGTGGGAGATCTTCAATTGTAGAGAAGAAGCAACAGCAAATTCTGAGTCCACTGTACCCCTTGCAGAGGCTCCTACTGTATCAATGGCCATCTCCGGTCGTCCTGATTCATATTTGGCCACTTTAGAGCCAAATGGCTTTGAAGGAGAGTTACGGTTGGTTACATTACACAGCCCTCCCTCACTTAAATCCAATTCACTTGCATGTCATGGCACCCCCTCCCCTCCTTGATGTAATAATCCTCTTAGAGAAAAAGGACCCACAACAACAATTGTGCTAGTTGCAGGAAAACATTTCACATGAACCTTACCCTTTGTGATTAGGGAAATTAATGTTATACTAATTAATTGAAGATCCATCCTTTTCTCCTCTTCCTACTCCTACCCTACTCCTGAAAAGGTGTGACAGTCTCCAAAGAGGTTGACCTAAGTAATGTGATCACACCTAGCTTCCAAGACATCCACATTTATGTATTTTTAACAGGGTCCCACCCAAAAGGGACCTTGGCTTCTGTTTATAAATAGGATTCAGTTTGAATAGATTTTCTCTTGGAGAGAATAAGTTTTGTTCTTACTCCCTTCTTTAAAGTTTGTGATGATCCAGTCTACAAAGGGAAGAAAAGGCAGTGAAAACCTAATTGAGATATTTTCCTGGATAATATTGCTATAACCTGAAATTCCTTAGGAGTCAGACCGGGTCATTTTTCCCCTTGGGAAAAGCTGAAAATTCTAATCTGACCTTCTCAGTAAAATATTCACCAATTAGGATTTCTAGCAGAGGTCTCTGTGATGTCCTGTCAAGCAAATCAGAAGGAAAATACATCAAAGTATAAACCTTCTCTCTTCTCCACCTATTTCCACCAGCTCTCATTCCAGGTCTTTGGCACAAGTGGAGGCCCACTATTGACCTATCTTTTATTAATAGATCATATCTCCTATTAATAAATGATATTATGCTTAGAGAAATGGCCTCATACTATATATTGGTTAAACCACATCAGTGGTTACAATCTTGCAGCCAGTCAATACACAGTAAAATATTAATAAATATCTACTATGTGACAGTCACTCTGGTAGTAAGTACTGGGAATGCAAAGAAAGCAAAAGATACTTCCAACTCTGAAGGAGCTCAGGGGAGACAAGAGAAAAATAGCTAAGTATAAACAAGTTTCATATAGGAAATTAGGCAGCACAGGGAATTGAGATCAGGACCTTTAGTTAGGAAGACCTGAATTTGAATCCAGTTAGAGACACTATCTATATAACCCTGAGCAATTCACTTAACCTCTGTTTGCCTCAGTTTCCTCATCTGTAAATTGGGAACAATAACAACATCATTTTCCTAGGGTTGTTATAACCTCAAATGAGTTCATAATATTAAAGCACTTCATTTAGAACTTAGCACATAATAAATAGTATATAAGTATTAACTATTATTATCATCATTATCATTATTATCATAGCGAAAATTGGAGATAATCAAATGAGGCAAGTTACTATAATTAAGGAAAATCAAGAAGATTTCCGATAAAATGTAAAATATTTGGTTGAGATATGAAGGAAACCCAGGCAGAGATGAGGAGAGAGAGATTTACATACATGAAAGTCAGCAAGTAGGAGATTAAAGAGATTAAGCTATCAATGAAGATAATTGTAATATACAATAAAACATGATAAATACCCTGGATAGTTATACAACTAAGGATCATGTGAAGTTTAAAGGACAAGGTCATTATTGTCAAAAGGAAGTTTAGAGAGGTTTCCCAGAGAAATTGACATTTGGATTGACCTTAAAGAGATTGATAAGAAGGAAACAGATGAAGAGACCAAGGAAGAAACAACCTCAGTACATACATAAAAGCAACTGTGTTTTAGAGTTAGAATTGTCGAGTTTGGTTGGATCATAGGGTAGGTGGAGAAGAGTATATTAAGACAATAACAGAAAGCATACAACAACAAATAGTAGAGAAACTGAAGTGCCAAGCAAAAGTAGTAAGGACAGAGTTATTGAATATCAGAGAACTGATATGACTTGATCCATGCCTAAGAAAGACTAATCTACTATGGAATTAAGGACCATTTTGAGGAATGAGAAGTATAACCACATTCAACACTGAGAATGAAAATTTAGTCCTAATATTATGCTAAAATCTCCCTTGCTCTAATCTCTGTTGTTCCTATTTAATTTTTTTTTATTTATTCATTCACTCATTTGTTCTGCATTATTAAAATTCTAGATCCTTAGCTGGTTCATGGTAAGGTAGACTGACACATTCTTTTCTGTGGCTGAGTGTTTCATCAGTGGTTTGTATGTTATTAATAAACCTTGTGTGTAGCTAGAGTATATTTCTGTTTCTTGAGATCTAGAACCAGTCTAACACATTTATTCACCAATTTTTTTATTAGTTGTGTAGTATGTGTACACACTAGGGGATGTGATTAATGTGTAAATTTTGCTTTCATGGAACTTAGCTTGGGGAGTGGGGTGATAAGGCATAGACAAATATATGTGATAATATACAATATCCATGGTGAATGTAATAACCTCAATGACAAGTCATGATAGCATATATTATTATTATTATATGAGATTGAAGGGAAAATGTTATCATTTCTACCTGAGAGGACTATATAGGAATTATGGAAGAGATCTCATTGGAACTAGCTTTTAGAAAATGTATAAAACTTTTAAAAGGCTGAGATGGAAAAGAAAAATATTCTAGGTGTTAGTTGGTGGCATGACAAAGGAATAATGGATATAGATAAATGTAATATGTACATAAAGGATTTGAGAAATCTACTTTGGCTAATGACTTGAATGTACAACATAATTAAGATCATGCTGAAAATATAAAGTGTCGGGGGCAGCTGGGTAGCACAGTGGATAGAGCATAGGCCTTGGAGTCAGGAGTACCTGAGTTCAAATCCATCCTCAGACACTTAATAATTACCTAGCTGTGTGGCCTTGGGCAAGCTACTTAACCCCATTTGCCTTGCAACAACAACAACAAAAAACTAACACACACACACACACACACACACACACACACATACACACACACACACACACACACACACACACACACACACACATAGGGTCAGTACAGTGGAAAGATGGAAAGAGGGCTGGACTTGCAGTCAGCAAGACTCATCTTCCTGAGGTCACATCCAGCCTTAGGTACTTACTAGTTATGTGACCCTGGGCAAGTCACTAAACCTTTTTTTTATCTTGGTTTTCTTATCTGCAAAATGAACTGAAGAAGGAAATGGCAAACCACTCCAGTATCTTTGCCAAGAAAAGCCCAAATCTAGTTGTGAAAAATCAGACACAACTGAAATGACTGAAGAATAACAACAAATTTATAGGGAGACACACTGCTATGGGAAACTTTAAATTCTGGCCATTCATGATTGAACTTCAGTGTGCAACAGGTACCCCACCAAAGCACTGATTTGACTAAAAGGTATAGGAAAGATTTGAGAAGACTAGTTATAAGGCTATTACATTAATGAAGTTAGTTAATAAAGAGTCTAAACTAAGCAATGGAAATAGAAACTAAAGAGAAGGGGATAAAAATGAACTTGTATAGTTAGAAGTACCAGAACTTGGAAAAAATATAGAATGTGAGAGATGGAGATCAAGAAAAAGTCAAAGAAAAACACCAAGTGTAAAGTATGAGTAAAGTAGTTGAATTTTAGTGTTGCTGATAAAGTATAAAATTTAAGACTGTGGGGGGGAAAATTTTGAATATGTTAAGTTTAAGATCATGTGTGACATTTAGGGTATTAAAGGTGAAAGTCAATTGAAGCGATAGGTCTGAATCTTTAAAAAGAAATCAGAATTTATGACATAGACTTTTGAGCCAGTTGAATAGAAATAGTTGAAGCTAAAATAAGGAGTTATAAAGGAGAGTTTGTAGAGAAGGGTGAATAGAAAGCCAAAGACCAAATCAATCTAGATGTAATAATCTCTAAGAAAATGAGGGATTGATCAAAAAGCAGAGAAGGAGATTCAGAGATGTAGTGGGGGGGAGGATACAATGGTGTCAGAAAAGAAAAATAAAAGGCATGGATGGTTTCCAGGAGGAGACAATGATAAACCATTCTATATTTTCAAAGAAATCAAAGAAAGTAAGACTAAGAATAGGTCATTGCATTTGGTGATACTATGTTTATTGACAGTATTTGAGAGTTTTTTCATTATAGTGGTGGAAGTAAAAGTATTTAGGGGATAAATAGCCAGATTTGGGTTGTAGATACATTTTTCATGATGTTTAACAGTGGGAGTATAAATAAAGATATGATATATAATCTATTTTTTAATGTTAATATTAAAAGTGATGACAGTGAAGTCCTAGAAAGATGAGAAATGAATCTGCATCCTAAAAGATAAAAAAGGCTTATTGTAATTTGGAGTCTAAAAGTCTTTTACTATATTCCTAATTTTTTATAAACTAATAATTTGTCAAAGAGAAAGAAAAAGAAACAAAAAAAAAGAAGAAAGGGAAGAAGAAAGGAAAGAAGGAAAGAAAGAAGGAAGGTCATTGAAGAAGCATTAAAAATGTATAGAAGGGAATAGAATGCCAGAAGGAAACACAGGAAAACAGAACAGCTTTGAAAGTTAAATGTTAAAATTGTGAAATGTTAAATTTATTATATTCTTAAAATGAAAGGGAAACATAAGATATTCAGAGTTTCATATAAAATCTTTTTTTCTCTTCTATTTTTGTATGCGGAAATATTCATTTATCTTGAAGACTGTTTAAGATAAGAATAAAAAAGATAAGTATCAATTAAAATAATTACCCAAATCTCATATTAATTCCTTACTATTAAAAATATTTTTAACATATTCAAACTAGCCCATGTATATGTCTTTGAAAAATAAAAATATCTACAAATGAATGGGACATCATCTAAAGAAGACAAATTTTGGAAATAAATACCAAAAATGTTAAAAATCGAGATATATGTATAGGTTTGCAGAATATTTACAATAACTCCTTAGTCCCACCAAAAGTATTAAACCCACAGGAAGATATTCACTGATTTATCTTATGCTACTACATAGTTAACCAGAATACCCCTACTAATAGTTCTTTAATACATGAACCACAAAGGTCACTGGCAGTTTCAATAACTCTTTTTCAAATTATAGCTTAGCAACTTTCCATTCACTATTTAGGAATAATTAAAACATGGGGAGGCTTGGTTTGATGGATCTCAGAAAGAGAGAGAGGTAAACAAAAGACAGGATTGTTACCTGAAATGGACATTTTACCACTAAGATCAAGGTTTGGTAGATGAGCTCAGGTCTATAGGAGTTGACTTTTTATTCCAAATAGTGATTTTGGTTACTGAAGTCAGTTACCATTCAACCAGGGTAGTGACTCATTTAGAGAGCATATCCAGAATCCTTAATTTTAATGCACAGAAGAAAGACCATCTTAAAGGCAAAGAGTGATAATGAATCCTTTCTGGGGTCCCAGGATGCAGAGCAAGAATTATTGTTCCATCAGAAAAGATTGGATAACCTTGTGTAAGGTTACTTAGACTTTTCTTCTTTCTGTTAAAATGAAGTGAACTTTCATTAAAATTTGTGGAACTATAGTGTGATCTGACATTTTTTTTAAAAAAAGCTTTTCTGGAGTAGAGTTTCTATGTAAAATGTTGATCATAGGTCTATGAAATATGACAGCATTCCTTGTCAGTCATTTCAATAACAGCACCCACTATTCTTAAAAAGAAAAACCAGATGACTAAGTTTTTTAGGTGACTATAGACTAGAGGAGTAGCTGGATAGCAAAAAAGAGAAATGATTTGAAGTTAAAAGAGGTGAGAGTGAGCACTGACCCTATCACTAACTGTGTGATTATGGGCAAGTCGGAGTATATGGTTGGGTCTCTTTCCATAATTGTAAGACACAGATTGGATTAGATCAGGGGGTTCTTTATGGACCCCTTTGGCAGCCTAGTGAAGCCTAAGCATATTTTTAAAAATTCTTAATGGAAGAAAATGCTCAATAATTTTAGTTAGAGGTTATTGATAAAGAGGTTAATCTCAGAGGTTTTATGTAATGCTTACTGTACTTTTTCAATATTTGAATTTTTTCTTATTACTTTTTATAATTTCTTCTTAACTGGGGATATTGGAGATTTAGCTATAATATTTCTTAGTTTTCCTCCTTAAATCACTTTCAAGTAATGATCAGTTTTTTTCCTATTTCTATTTTTCCTATTTCCCCTCTTGTTCTAACATTGCAGAACAAATTTCTTCAATTATTTTTGTATTAATGAATCAAAATTCTTTTTTTTTAATTCTAGCTTTCAGATAGCCAATTCACAGAACCCCTGAAATCTATCATTTCTGTAAACCCTGTTAAGAACTCTTGGATTATAGAGATGTCCATGATAATCATTCCAGTTATTCTATTCTATACTGTTTACTTATCTAATTTTGATTTATAATCATTTATGTTCTAATTATTGCATGTTAAGGCAATTATGTGACACAGTGGGTACAGCAATGGACTTGGAATCAGGAAGATCTGACTTTCAATTCCAGTTTCACTTTCCTCCTAGGTATGTGACCCTGAAGCAAGTCACTTAATCTTTGTCTACCTTACTTTTCTTATCTGTAAAATGTGTTTAATAATAGCACTTTGTAAGGATAAAGCATATTGCATAGAGCAAAACCCAGAATAGACATTTAGTATACATTTCTTTCCTTCATTCCCCCAATATTATGTGGTTACACCTATTGTTGACTGTCTGTGTGCTTTGTTTTAAGATTCATTTTTCTAGGATACCTTGAAGCTCTAATTTCTTCTGTATTAAGATACCTTCTAATTCCAATCATCAATGATTTTTAATAGGATAAGATCATACAACTTGAATTGGAAAAGACCTCAAAGTAGATCTAATACAAGACTTTCATGTTACAGATAAGGACGCTGAGGCCCAGTGAAATGATATGACTTGTCCAAGGTCACTTAGGAGGTAATAATTAATGACAAAATTTAAAACCAAGTCAACCAACTACAGTGTCAGGGTTCATCAGTTCAATTCAAAAAGTATTTATTAAGGTCTTATTCCATTTGAGGAGCTCTGATTAAGGAACTATAGTATATATATATATATATATATATATATATATAAAACTATAATCCCTCTTCTAAACTGTATGTTCTTTGAGAAGCAGGAACTTTCTTTTTTTTAAGTTGTTTAAAAATTTTATAAAATAATAAAAATAGTCATGTGTGCAGCAAAATAAGATAAGTTCCATCATATAAAACAAAAAATTTCAATCAAGAAAGCCTATATAATAAATATTACCCATTGCATTCAAAACTGTTGATCTTTTCTTTGATTCCCTATAGGTATTCTTCTGTTCTTTGTTATGCATTATTTATTTTTTTCTCCCTCCTCTCCCTAATAAGCATGTATATACACTTATGTAGTATATAAATATATGTATTTATATTTATAGATATACAAAAATATATATATACTTATATGCAAACTCATTTACATATAGACACTATATATGTATACATAAATACGTAATCATAGATATATATATGTGTGTTTGTCTTAACTATCAGTTTTTATGACATTTCCTAAAAGCAATATCCTCCCTCACTCCTCTACTTCATATATCTTGCCTCCTATTTCTTTATCAACTGTCCTTCCAAAAATCTCTCCCTTCTACACCCTTCTATACTCCCATTTAATCTACAAACCCTTCTATATAATGTCTTTTCCTATTCCCTTATACTCTAACACTTTACCCTCTTATCTCTTCTTATTATTATTTTCTGAATTTAGTAGACTTTTATAGACATTATATATATGTAAATGTATAGTTCCCTCTTTAACCTATTCATAATGAGAATAAGTTTCCAGAACTAACATCTCTCCTTCCCATGAAATTCCTCTCTATCGATTCTTCTTCTCAAGTTTCATGTGTGTAAGAGGGTAACACTTTTGAAAAATCTATTCTAGACCATTTTATTTTTATTAATCCCATTCTACTCAATTCAACTCCTATCTTTCCTTTTAACTACTTAGTTACTAATAACAACTTTGGACATATGGTTCATATTTCCACAAATAATAAATAATTTGTCTTTATTGAGTTCCTTCTAATTACTCTTTGACATTTACTTTAAATTTCTTTTGGTTGTTATATGTCAGATTTTCTATTTGTTAAGTTCTTTTTGCAACAAAATTCTGAAAGTCTGGCAATTCATTTAATGTCCATTTGTTTTTATTCAGGATTATGTTTAAGTTTGCCCAGGCATGATATTTTCAGCCCCACCCATATTCTTTTGCTCTTAGATAATACCTGAGGTCTTTGAAAGTAGTCTAAGAGGTCTTATGTAATTCTTATTCTGTTTCTGCCATATTTTAATTGAATTGTTTTTGTTATTGCTTTTAATATTTTCTCTTTAACTGGAGGGGGGTTGTTTGGGAATTTAGCTAAAATATTCTTTTCAGTTATTCATCTAAGATCCCTTTCAGGTGATGATCAGTTGTTTTTTCTTTTTCTAATACTACAGGGAAAGTGTCTTCAATTATTTCTTATATTATTGAATCAAAAAAAATTTTTAAATCATAGTTTTCAGATATCCAATTATTCTTATGTTTTCTCTCCTTGATCTGTTTTGGAAAATCTGTTGTTTTTCTAGTGAGGTGTTTCACCTCTTCTATTTTTACATTCTTTAGATTTTGTAATCTTTCTTTAAAACACAATTTCACTGGTTTCCCCTTGCTCAAATCTGATTTTCTTTCTTTTTTTTTGGCAAGGCAAATGAAGTTAAGTGGTATTCCCAAGACCACACATCTAGGTAATTATTAAGTATCTGAGGCCAGATTTGAATGCAGGTACTTCTGACTCCAGGGCCGGTGTTCTATCTACTGCACCACCTAGCCACACCTCAGATCTGATTTTCAAAGAGACATTTTCTTCCTTAGAATTCTTGATCTCCAGGTGCTTCACTTTTTTTTTAAATAACATTCTTGTTTTTCTTGGATTGTTATTTTCTTTCATAGTTTTCCTCTATCTCTTTGATTTTTAAAGTCTTTTTGAGATCAAACAACTTTGATAGACTTAAGGGCCTGATCAACATGATTGCTAACCATTATTCCAGAGGATTAATGTTGAAACATGAACCTACCTATTTTCAGAGAAATTATGAACTCAACATATAGATTGAGATGTATGTTTTTGGATATCATCAATATGTGAATTTGTTTTGAACTATGGATGTTTCTAATGAAGAGTTTGTTTTACTTCCTTTTTGAGGTATAAGAATGAGTAGAAGTAGAAGAGATGGAAAATGGATTTTTAAATTATTTTTGAGCAGGTAGTCATTTGAAGTTACTCTAGAGTAGGAGAGGCTTTTTTTGCTTCAGCATCTTCCTCTGAAGAACCCTGGTCTTCTCTATTCCCATAGTAACTATCTATGTTTGGGTTCTTTAACCTCTGCCTGCACATCTAAAAAAAATTAGCAATTTTTTTCCTTAAATTCACCTCTAGTTCTGTAGTGTGGGTGATAGTATCTCTTTTCTCAGGAATTTTGTCCTAGGTCAAACCTCTGCACACCTTTCCGCTTCCAAGCAACAGCTAGGTCCCTTCAACATAGTGTACTGGAAATAATCTTAATACCTGAGAACTCTCCGGTCCTCCCCTCTGTCCTGGAACCAAGACCAAAAACTCAGTTTTCCCCGAGGGTCTGCTTCCTCACCCACTGGGCATATACTGGTTCCTTCTTGTCCAGGATCTTGCCTCACCTGTACAACTGGGCCTGGCATATCTTAATACTAGAGGTTCCCTTTCTTTCCCACTCAGACACTGACTCCCTACACTGTCCAGGAAGTGAAGATTTCTGTGACTGAGGCTTAGACTAGTCACCAATCTCACTGCCCCTAGGGTTCCCCTCTTACTGGTTCAGGGCTAAAGGTGTTTGCCCTTCACTAGGGGGAACCTTGATTCTGGGATCTTCTCTGGTTGTTCCAGAAGAAATACTGTTCTGTCCAAACTTTTGTTAGTTTTTGCTGTTTTACTTTCACTCTGAAATATTTTTTTGACTGAGTGGAGGAAATCTGGATAGTTTGAAATTTTCTGTTCTATTCTGACATCTTCCCAGCATCCCCTTGACTTTCTTTTTATTGATTGAATCCCTAGTATTTTACAGTGCCTAGCTATCTTGGTCACTTAAATGTTTATTGAATTGGCCACAAAAACAAATAAGATCTGGTCTCTGCCTTGAAAGACATTAAATGCTCATGAAATGACTTTCAAAGAACATATAAATAACATTTACATGCAAATGCACATGCAGACATATGGATGTGGGCCTATAGGGGAATGTAAGTATGCATATATAAAATGCATATATATACATATATATATATAAAAACCCATGTGTTTAAATAAATATTTGAGAGATCTCATTATCTTCATTTGTAATTATGAAATATAACAATAAGGTCAAATTAGAAAAAGCTTATTACTTAGGGGTAGCTTGGATAATCCAGAACTTAATTCATAAAGGAAGCAGAATTAAAGCTGTAGTTGGAAATTCAGACCTTAACTAAGCCTATACCTCTAAAGAGATAAGATAATGAGGAAAAGGATCTGTATGTTTAAAAAAAATACCCTATAGTATCTCTTTTTCAGAGTAGCAAAGAATTAGGAACTAAGAGAATGTCCATAAACTGGCGACTAGATAAACAAATTATGGCATTTGAATGCTTTTAAATACTACTATTGCATAAGAAATGATGCTGAGCAAATTGCCTTCTGTGGGGGGTAGGGCGAGGGAAGTAAGATTAGGGGGGAAAATTGTACAACTCAAAATAAATAAAATATTTAAATTGAAAAAAAATAAAGAAATAATGCCAGGGACAGAATCAAAGAAACCTGGGAAGATTTGTATTATGAAATGATAAAAAGTAAAGTTAGGAGAATCCCAAGAACAATTTATACAATAACATTATAAACAGAAACAAGACTTAAGAGTCTGATAAACATAACTGTTAACCATTATTCCAGAGGATTAATGATGAAACATGATTCCACCTATTTTCAGAGAAATTATGAACACAGCATGTAGATTGAGATGTATGTTTTTTTGGATGTCATCAATGTGTGAATTTGTTTTGAAATATGCATATTTCTAATAAAGAGTTTACTTTCTTCCATTTTTGAGATGTAGGGATGAAGAGAAGTAGAAGAAAAATAAAATGGATTTTTAATTTAGAATTTTTAATTGTTTTTTTTTTAAATCAAAGAAAAAAGTTAGGCAGGTGAAGATGGTAAGAATCAGGTGCTCCTTTCAGAAGAAAGAAGACAAAAATGAGTCAAAAGCAGAAAAACACAGAACAGATTTAGAAGATCAACAAGTATTACAATTTCACCCAAATATAGATTAGTTGGAAGATAGTATGAAAAGATGAGAATAAATGGGTGGTATGGTAGAAGCAAATTATGCAAAACTTTGCAGGACAGACTAAAAATTGTTTATTTTCTCTTGATTGTTAAAAAAAATGTATGTTTTTTACAGTGAAGTGGAAAGAGGGGGAGGAGAGGGAGTGAGTCTTACTCTCATTAGAATTGGCTCAGAGAGGGATAACATATATATTCAATTGGGTTTAGAAATCTATCTTACCCTAGAGGAAAGTAAGAGGAAAAGGGTATGGGAGAAAAGAAGGGAGGGGAGAAACTGTTAGAAGGGAGGGAAGATTGCAGGAAGATGTAATCAGATGCAAAACTCTTTTGAGGAAAGACAGGGTGAAAGGAGAAAAAGAATTGAATAAATGAGGGTGGGGAATAGAATGGAGGGAAATATAGTTAGCAAAAGTAACTGTGGGAAAAATATTGAAATAAGTTTCTCTGATAAAGACATCATTTCCCAAAAATCCAAACAACTGAGTCAAATTTACAAAAAAAAAAAGGGATCTATTCCCCAATTGATAAATGATCTTAAGCTTTCAGATGAGGTTATCAGTGCTATGACTATAAGAAAAATTCCTAACTCATGATTGATAGGAAAAATGCAAATTAGAACAACTCTCAGGTATATCTTATATCTATTGAATTGGCTAATAGGACAGAAGAAGAAAATGATGAATGTTGGAAAGAATGTAAGGAAGGTGAGACATGAATGCATTGTTGGAGGAGTTGTGAAATGATTCAACAATTCTGTAGAGTAATTTGGAATTATGTCCTTCAATTATAAGACCATGCCACAACGAGGTCTGTATTCCAGAAGAGATAAAAAACAGGAAAGTAAAGGACCTATAGGTATAAATATATTTATAGCAACTTTTTTCTTGTGAAAAGAAACTAGAAATTTATAGGATGCCTATCTTTTGAGGAATGACTGGACAACTGTGGTATGTGATTATGTTAGTATGCTATTCTGCTGTAAGAAATGATGAACAGGATGCTCTCAGAAAAAAACTTATATGAGAAGAAGAAATGGGAAATGTACTAAATACAACGTATCAGCAATATTGTAGGATTGTACAATACTGTACCTGTGAATGACTTACTTTTTCTCAGCAATGTCATGACTCAAGATTACTCTAAAAGCCTTATGCTAAAGAATACTATCCATCCCAAAGACAGAGCTAATGATGTGAATAAAAATTGAAGCATGCCTTTTCTAACTTAATTTTTCTTAAGGTTTCTCTTTTTTGGGGGGGGGGAGGGGAGTAGTTCTTTATTTTCACATCATGACTATTTTGGTAATGTTTTGCATGGCTACATTTTTTTAACCTATATCAAAGAACTTACATTCTCATTGGGGGGAAATGGAGAGGGAAGAAGGGAGGGAATTTGGAGCTCAGAGCTTTAAAAAAATGAATGTTAACTTACTTTTACATACAAGGAAAAATAAAGTATACAAAAGAAAAAGAAAATGAGCCTAAAATGGATGAGTTCAAATCATAGTTTTTGCCTTTATTAATTGTGTGACATTATTGGGCAAACTGTCTCCATTCTATAGATCTCATTTTGCACATCAATATACAATGAGAATATTAAGAAAGATACTCTCAGTGCTCTTTTCCAGCTTGAACATTCTAAAACAAGAAGGGACTATTCTTGATGATAGTAATCTAAATAGAATATCCATTAAAAAAAAAGGAGAGGAAATAAATATTAACAGTTTTTCTCATTTGGAGAAAAAATTATATAGTATGGATGAATTGTTCTTTAAATGTTTGGTAGACTCATAAAAGTCCATCTGGCCCTTAAGATGTTTTCATAAACAACTCATTAATATCTTACTCAATTACTTTTTTTGAGATAGGGCTATTTAAGTACTCTGTTTCCTTCTGGGAAGCTAGATAGTTTATATGTTTGTAAATATCTATCCATTTCATTCATCTTTTCTGTTTTAATGGCAAATAATTGGGGGGAAAATCCCCTAATAACTGCTTTAATTTCATTTTCATTGACAGTTTCTTCCTCTACCAATAATTTGATTAGCCAGATTAGCCAATATTTTATCTATTTTTCCCCAAAAAATTTCAGCTTCAATTATCAAATGAATTTTTTATTTTAAATTTTATTAACTTTTCCTTTGATTTTCAGGATTTCCATTTTAATGTTTAATTTGAGGGCTTTAATTTTTTCTTTTTCTATATTTCAGTTAATCTATTAGTCAGTTGGATTGATTGATTAATTGTCCTTCATATTCAAAGAATACCTTGACTTCAAATGAATGATGACATGACATGCACATCATGTTGATTTCAGTGAGGGAAATTTTGGGCAAAGGCATCCTTCTCCCTGACTTTTCCAGAACTTTCTTCACCCTGTGGCCCAGTCTAGAAGGAAAGAAAATTTCTGGTGAAGACCTGAATGCTGTGGGAGTTCTTGGTCTTATGAATGTGGGTCCCTCCCTTGTCAGAGAGGTACCACAGTGCTCTAGAAGTGATGAACAAAACATCAATATATGATTTCCTGCTGAGAAACTGGAGCTAGTACAGTATATCCAAATCTGTCTCTTAATGGTCTAGTCGACAGTATACTCCATAATCCCCCCCCAGAATCCAACAACTTTGGTTTCCTGAAAGCTGCCCAGCAGGTCATGCGAATAATGTTACTAGATTACTTGTCAGCATCATTTATAGATGGAATCATGACAGTATCTGATCATCTTCAGACCTCCAATTTTTGTATTAATAACAACATTCTTGGCAAATGTTTTCACTATGGTCCTTCTTGTGTGTCTAGGAATTTCAACTCTTGGGACATTAATTCAAATTGCCTCTTATTTATTACCCCAGTTCTGAAAACTAAAAAAAAAAAAAAAAAAAACTAGTATCAGGGATCTATTCCATTATTCGCAGCTAGGAGATAACGGTGACTAGGACCTGCTTTGAACACTAATTTTTTCAAAGTAATCATTTACTTAGTCAATAAATTGATCTGTTCTTTCTCTCTTTTACTGATGTACCTATTTAGAAATTTTGTATGCATGCCACAAATTTTGGGATTGTCTAATTGCTATAATTCTCATTAATGAAATTATTGATTCTCTAAATGATTTGTTCTTTGACCCATCATTCTTTCAGATTAGATTGTTTAGTTTCTAATTAACTTTTAATCTATACTTCCATGTTCCTTCGTTGAATAATTTTTATTGCATTGTGGTCTAAAAAAGATGTATTGAATGTTTCTGATTTTCTGAATTTACTTGTGATATTTTTATGCTCTAATATACAATCAATTTTTATGAAGGTGAGGTGCATGTACAGCCGAGACAAAAGTATATACTTTTCTTTTCTCATTCACTTTTTTCCTATAGCATGATATTTAAATTTTCCAAGATTCTACTCATCTCCTTGACTTCTTTCTTATTTATTTCATGGCTAGATTTATTTAGCTCTCATAGTAAAATGTTGAAGTCCTTCACTAGTATAATTTTACTGTCCATTTTCTCTTGTAATTCATTTAATTTTTCCTTTAAGAGTTTGGTTCTTGGGGCAGCTAGGTGGCACAGTGGATGGTACTCCTGGAGTCAGGAGTACCTGAGTTCAAATCTGACCTCAGACACTAAATAATTGCCTAGCTGTGTGACCTTGAGCAAGTAACTTAACCCCATTGCCTTAAATAAAAAAAATGTAAAGAATTTAGTTCTGGGGTGGCTAGGTGGTTCAGTGAATACAGTACCAGCCTTGGAGTCAGGAGTACCTGGGTTCAAATCTGACCTCAGACACTTAATAATTACCTAGCCGTGTGGCCTTGGGAAAGCCACTTAATCCCATTGCCTTGAAAAATCTAAAAAAATAAATAAAGAATTTGGTTCTTATGCTATTTGGTACATAAATGTGTAATAATAGCATAGTTCATTTTAATAATGTTTCTTTTTTTGTTGTTTTTAGTTCTATTTTTGTTTTTTCCTTTGTCTAAGATCCTGATAGCTACCCCTACCTTTTTTTTAAAGTTAAGTTGATTCATAAAAGATTATATTCCAACACTTTATTTGAAATCTCTATCTTTCTGTTTCAAGTGTATTTCTTTCAAACAATACATTGTCAGAATTTTATTTCTAATCCATTCTGCTATTTAATTCTGTTTTATGGGTGACATAGTCCCATTCACATTCACAGTTATGGTTACTAATTGTGCATTTACCTCAATTGTGCTTTCTTAAATTTATCTTTTTTCTTTCTATCTTATCCCTCCTTTCAAGTCTATTTTGCTTTTGACTACCACCTTCTTTTAACTGTCATAATTTTTATCATTCTTCCCTCTTTTCCCCTTGTCTCCTTCCTCTCCTACTTCACTACTGGGAAAGATAAATGTTTAGTACTAAATAAGTATATTATTTTATTTTCCCTATTTAATCAATTCACATGTGAATGAGATTCAAGTATTAACCCCCCCAATTTTTCCCCTCAATTTAAAAGCTCTTCCATGTGCACATCTTTTAAGTGAAACACTTTTCCTCAATCTTCCTCTCCCTTGCCTCTTCTCCCTAGAGTCTATTTTTCACCTATCCATACTTTTTAAATCATTTCATTGTAACCAACTCATTCCAGCATCCTTTGTCATCTTCCTATATAGAAAGATAAACTGTTTGATCTTATTGAATTCCTTATGATTTATCTTTCATGTTTACCTTTTTATGCTTCTCTTGAATCTTGTACTTGAGTCAAATTTTCAATTCAGTTTTTGTGTTTTCATCAAGAACTCTTGAAAGATCTCTATTTCAATAAGTATCCACTTTTTGACTTGAAGGATTTTATTCAGTTTTGGTGAGTGGATTATTCTTGGTAGTGATCCAACTCTTTTTCCATACAGAATATCATATTCCAAGTTCTCCTCACTTTTAAAGGGGGTGAATGATCATGTGTAATCCTGATTGTTACTCTGCTATTTGAATAGTTTCTTTTTAGCTGCTTGAAGTATTTTCTTTCTTACCTGGTAGCTTTAGAATTTGACAGTAATATTTCTGGGAGTTTTTATTTTGGGATCTCTTTCAGGTGGCGATCACTGGATTCCTTCAATTACTATTTTATCTTCTGCTTTGAAGACATTGTAGCTATTTAAGATTCTAGGTTCTTTTAATGATGATAATTTTCATATAATGCAACAATTCTTAGACAATCTTTCCATTATTTCTTTTCCAAATCAATTGTTTTTCCAGTGAGATATTTCACATTTTCTTCTTTTTTTTCATTCTTTTGACTTTATTGTTTCTTGATATCTTGTGGAATCATTAGCTTCTACTTGTTCAATTATCATTAAATGCTCGTTTTTACTTTATTGTTTCTTGATATCTTGTGGAATCATTAGCTTCAACTTGTTCAATTCTCATTTTTAAGAAATCATTTTCCTCAGTAAACTTTTGTATCTTTTTTCACCTTTGAAATAATTCCTTTTAATGAACTCTTTTCATTAGTGAATATTTGTACCTGTTTTCAATTGTCAGGTCAGTTTAAACTCTGGTCTTCCTGACTCCAGTGCTGGTCTCTATCCACCACACCATTTAGTTGCCTTAGATCAGTTTTTAAGGAGATATTTTCATGAATATGTATGTGTGTCTCTTTTGCCAAACCGATGATTTTTCTTATAATTTTCTTTCTTTGTTTTCATGTCTTCACCTAATTTTCCTCTACCACTCTTATTTGACTTTGATCATCATCTTTAGGTCTTCTAGGAATTCTTCTTAACCTTGTGTCCAATTCACATTTTTCCCCTTTGATGTTTTATTTGTGAGATTTTTGAGATTATATTTGTAAGATTTGTAAGATTATATTGTAAAATTTGACTTCATTTTAATTTGATTTTCCCTGTCACCATAGTAGGTTTTTATGGTCAGGTTCTTTTTTTTATTTTTTACTCAATTTTCTTTGTTATTTATTGATTTAGATGCTTTATTATACATGTTGAACTTTGCTCCTAGAAGGGAGATTGTTCAGAGAAACACTGTACCAAGCTTCAGGTTTTTCACACTGTTTTTTTTTCAGGACTGCATGTGTGAGTTTGGAAGGTTCTTTTGCTTCAAAATCTGGGGAGAGTTATGATCAGGGCTTTCCTGATCTATATCCTCCTTACCAAGGAAAGGTCTATTATCCCTCAGAATTGCAATCAATACTGTTCCTCTGAACCCTTGTATCCTTGGAATGAAAAACAGTACTGTTCTTAAGAGTTCCTAATTCCTTAGTGCCTGAAGAGTTGCTCCCACTTAGGACTTCCACTCCCTCTTGACTGAAAATACTCTCTGCCCTCAAACTATGACCCAGAAGCAGGTATAGTAATAGAGTTGCTAGAAAGCATCTAGACTAATGTCCAGTGCTAATACTAGGGTACCTTGTAATCTCTTTCTAACCAGTTGCAGTTCCTCTTACCATCTACTCCTTGAGAACTTGCAAAACTCCTAGTGCTCCTTCATCACCATCACCTATCACACCATGGATGTTTCATCCATGTGAGCTTTGGGTCTGTCTCCTCTCCCACGTCACAATTCTCTCTTTCTGATCTAGTATGTTGTCTTGGACTAGAAGAATGTATCACTTGGATGCTTTGTTGTCTATGTCTCCAGAATTTGATTTGAGACATTATTTTATAGTTGTTTGAAAGGAAATGTTGGAAGAGGTCAAATGACTGATTTCTCTATTCTGCTATCTTGACTTTGCCCCCAATTTCCTTAATAAATATTAATGCGAAAAGCTTAAGTAAAATACTAGCAAGAGGATTAGAGCAACATTTTACAAATAAAACCAGGTGAGATTTATATTATGAATGCAGCTCAATAGTTTGATATTAGGAAAATTATCTTTATAACTCACCATATCAAAAGGGCATTGACATTAAAAGAAACCCATTCCTATTAAAAATACTGGAAAGCATGTGAATCATAGAATCTTTTTAAAATAGTTCTATCTATCCAAAATCATCAGCAAATATTATCTGTAATAAGCTTGAAGTCTTTCCGAACAAGCTCAGGGTGAAGCAAGAATGCCTATTATCACCACTATTATTCAAAGTATCCTAGAAATGCTAGCTATAACAATAAGAGAAGAAAAAATAAATTGAATGAATTAAAACAGGTAATGAGGAAAAAATTTTCTCTTGTTAGATAATATGATGGTGAACTTAGAGAACCTTTGAGAATCAACTAAAAAATTTCTTGAAATGATTAATAACTTTAGAAAACTTGTAGGATAAAAATTCATCATCCTTTATTAAATTATCAACAAAGCCCAATAGGAAGAAAGAGAAAGAGAAATTTCATTTAAAATAGTTGTGGACAATATAAAATATTTGGGAGGCTACCTGCCAAGACATAGCAAGAAATTATATGAACACGATTAAAAAACATTTTTCACAGAAATAAAGATAGATCTAAACAATTGAAGGAATATTTACTGTTTGTGGATAGGCCAAGGGAATATAATAAAAATAATAATTCTACTTAAGTTAATTTCTTTATTCAATACCATAGCAACTAAACTATCAAAGAATTATTTTACAGAGTTAGAAAAAAATAAACAGAATTACTTTGGAAGAACAAAAGATCAAGAATATCACAGGAATCAATGAAAAAAATGTGAAGAAGGGGGCCTAGCAGTTACTATTACAAAACAATAATCATCAAATAATCTGATTTTTGACTAAAATATAGAGTGTTGTATCAGTAGAATAAATTAGATGAACCATACACAGAACTTGATGACCATGGTAAACTCTATTTGATAAATCTAAAGATCCAAGCTTATGAAGTTTGAACTAACCATCTGACAAAAATTTCTAGGACAACTAGAAAGCAATTTGGCAGAAACTAGGCATAGAACATCTCATTCTGGATACAAATATAAGCTCAAAAGAGAAATAATATTTCGAAATAAAGGATAATATCAGAAGTAAATTAGGGGAGTGTAGAAAATTGTACCTATTAGATCTATGGAAAAGGGAAGAAATTTAACCAAAAAACAGAGAACATCATAGAATATAAAATGGATAATTATCATTACATGAAAATAAAAAATCTTTTGCACAAATTAAACTAATGCAGCCAAAATTAAAGGAAAACAGGAAACTGGGAATTACTTTTTACCACAAGTTTTTCTGATAAAGGCTTTATTTCTTAAATAAATAGGACACTGAGACAACTTTATTCAAAAAAATAGCTATTTCCCAGTTGATAAATGGTCAATTTATATGAACAGGCAGTTTTTAGAATAAGAAATCAAAGCTGTCAATCATTACATTAAAAAATTCTCTAAAATTATTACTGATTAAAAAATGCAAATTAGGCCAACTCCAGAGAACTATCTTAGAACCATAAAATTGTCTAATATGAAAGAAAAAATGATAAATGCTGGGGGGGAATGTGAAAATATTGGAACACAAAAGTACTCATCAAGGAGTTGTTGACTAATTCAACTATTCTAGAGAATAATTTAAAACTATACACAATAAGTTTGTACCAAATGAGCTCAAATCAAAGGGAAAAGGATCCATTTGTATAAAAATATTTATAGCAGATCTTTTTCTGGTGGCAAAGAATTGTAAATAGAGTGACTGTCCATCAGTTGGAGAATGGCTGAACAAATGGTGGCATATGATTATGAGATAATATTATTATGCTAAAAGAAATGCTTTCAAGATGGTTTCAGAAAAATTTGGGAAGACTTATATGAACTCATGCAAAATGAAGTGAGTATAACTGGGAAAACATTTCATAGTTACAGAAATGTTGTAAGGATTATCAATTGTGAAAGACTTTACTCTGCTCAAGAGAATAACCCAAAGAAATTCAAAATAACCCATGATGAAAAATGCTTTCTTTGTTTCAGAAAGAGAACTGATGAATGCATTTGAAGCATACTTTTTTCCTCTCTCCCAATTTTTATTGTTTTATTTTGTTTGTGATTTCTCTTGAAACATTACTTATATAGACATATAATTTGCATATTTCATATGGGTAATTGAGATTTCTTCCCTTCTCAAGGAGGGTAGAGATACTAGAGGGAGAAAGGGAATTTGGAATTCAAATTTTTTAAAATGATTGTTAAACAATATTTTCCATGTAATTGTAAAATATTTTGTGAAAAAATAAAAACAATTTTAAATAGATTGCTTAATCTATTTCTGATGGGTTAGATGACAGAGATCATAAGGTCAATCCAAAATGTTAGGAAATAAGAAAAAGGTCTTACAACATCTGTTCCCTTTCCCTCTCTTTCATCCATGTTTTGTATTGGTAACACTCGATTTTTGTTTGCTTGTGCATTCACTTATTCATTTTATTCCTTCCTTCCTTCTTTCCTTCCTTTATTTATTTATATGCATAGTTTTATTTGTGTCTTCTTATCCAAAAATTCTCAGGGACTCTATCTTCCATTGAATAAAATTCAAAATTCATAATTCAAGGTCATCCACTGTTCTGGCACCTACCTAACCTTTCAGAATAATTTCAGATTTTTTGTGTATATTGCACTGTACTAAACTATCCTTTCTTCAGCCATTGTCCACAATATTGTCTTTGTCTCATGTGTGCTTCATTCCCTTTTCTTCTCTTGGATTTTTGCTCACCATATAAAGCCTACTTCAAATGTCCCATGTTTCATAAATCTTACCAAACAATATATATGGGATAAGCTTCTTTCATGATCTTATTATGAAATATTTAATTAAAGCTATCTGTGGATGTGTCTTCTACCTTTGTCTCCCAATCACATTCTAAGCTCCATAAACCTAAAGGTATATTTTATATAAACGTCCTGAAGATGTGATTTAGGGAAGTCAAAGTTACTAAAAAGGTTAAGCAAGGCCATGTCCAGTGATCATTTCAGTAAGCTCTCAGAGGCCTAAAGGACTTTTGGCATTTCAAGCCTAGAACTAGAGTGGCATAATTTGAATTACAAATAATAGTGACAGAGATTGGGAAAGATTCACATAGAAAATTCTGATGATTCTCAAAAAGTAATTTAATAAGGGAATATGGGTCACATTAAATTATTACTTCTTTTTCTAAAATTCTGTAAATGACCTAACAGAGTGGTCTTAGGGTTCAGACTGAAATATCTAGTTTTTGAACACAGACAATAATGAATCTAGCTATGTGTACTGGTAATAATGAATAGGCAGAAGGTAAAAACCATGTGTTATTTGAAAAGAATATAATATTAAAATTAGGCAATATTAAACGTTTAGTGAAAAACCTCCTTAAAAAATAGGAACAAGGTTTCTAGTTCCTATATAAGCACTCTAGCTCATACAAATATATTGGTAGAGCTTTATTTTACTCTACAACTATTCATAAAATACAAAATACTCATAGGAGCCCAGCCCCACCCACCACTACCAAAAAAAATTAGAGAAAATTCATAGAACATTCACAGTAATTACTTTAAGAAATGATTTTTGGATTTCCTTCAAGGCAATTTTTTTTTCACAAAAACCACATTTGTTTTCTCATAAAATTAAGCGGCTGTACTGCAGAGAATAAAACTAGATCAAATATACATGATCACATAAAAAAAACACTGTATGGTTATTATATAGATACATAGCAGTGATAAGAATTCAGGTACTTGATAGGATCATAACCAATACACTTAAAAATACCTCTACCTGGATCTTTGGAATTTGAAAGTATTTACCTTCAAGGAAGATTTTTGACATTCTATGTCTTTCTCTCCAAGAATCTTCCCAGACACACAATACTAACTGTGGTTTAGACATTTCTAGGAAACAAACATATTTTAAGGCTCCTTGAAAGACAAAGATTCTGAATCATAGTAATAATGAAAGTGATAAGCTCCTGATTTGTTCATCTTACCCATGTTGTCTGCTTGGGTCTTCAGCTGCAAGGTCCATATGGACCCTTTCAAAAGGCACTCTGCTTATGAACTTCCACCAGGAGCAAGATTCCAGTACATTAGGAAATGGGGACTAGAAAGAGGAAGGAAAAGGCCTCTGAGAAACCAGCTCCTCTTCAGTCTTTGGGCACCCCAATAGCATCTGACTCATGGCTTTGGGCAGAGGAAGGTCTAAATCTCAACGAAAAAAATCATGTTGGAAAAGACATAACATAGAATTCTTAGGACTTTATGATGGCATATTGAATCTATGACATCTTAGATAGTACCTAGAATTTAATTACCTGCTGATCGTCAGTGAACAAATGTATCAATATTCCAGCAAAATGGAGGCATTTGAGGCACAAAGAAATTCAATAATCCATCTAAGATCACTCAAATACTTGAAAAGGGGTTTGAACCATGTCTTCTTGCTTTCTACTCTGGCACTCTTAACATAAGGCACTCTTCCTCTATAAATGCAAAATAAGCTAATTTTCCTTTTCACATATATTTGACATTTTTGAAGATGGAATTCCAGTTCTTAAAACAGAAGGCTCATTGCATTATGCATTAGTGTAGAGGACTTCCTATATTGATAAAAATCATAGCTCCTTCCTGTTTTTATAAAGTGTGGGGTATTCATACATTTTTCATCTATATAATCATATTTTATCATCTTTTCAATGGAAAGGAGTAGGAAAGGTGGATACCATTATATCTACTTTACAAATAAAGAAACTAAAAAACAAGAAAATATTTTAGCAAAAAGATATCTGTTCTCAAATCTCATTCCACATCCTAGTTCTGATACTAGCTTTATAATTGGCTAAAAATCAACTCTAAGATGGTCATAATAATCTGATATTACCTACTAACAAGGATTATTATAGGTCAATCACATCATTAGCTTCAGAAAAGAATTAGAAATGTAAACCAGGATAACAATAATTTTCCTAAGGTCACACAGTTAGGAAAAAAGATAACCCAGACTTGAACCAAGTTCCAAGTTCAGGGCTCTTTCCATCATAATACAACATAGCACATGTTTAGACCAAGCATCACTGACTTTCCATGACCACCTCCCATCTGCTACAGCCATATTTCCCCTACATTTCCTCTCCCTAGGGTTTTCAACTTATTTTTTGGCTGATGAGATTGTCTTAACACCATCATCATCATCATCATCATCATCATCATAATCATCATCATCATGTCTTGTATTTATACAATGGTTATCTCTGTAGAGCTAAAAGCAATGAAGCTTCTCATCAGCCAGGTCCCTTGGGTGATTATTACAGAATAACATCGCACAAATTGGTCATGTTTTGCCGGATAATCATCTCTGTTTCTCCTTTGGTTGGTTTCAGACCATTTCCATCAATCCCCAACACCCCTATGGTATGTCTCCTGGGACCAAATTTCTCTCTTCTAAAATCAGAAGACTAGGACTCATGCCAAATGAGCCAGCAGAGTAGCTGAGAATATCTCTACTAAAAACCTGCAAATGAATGTTGATTAGTATACTGATATTTATCCCACTGTGTCACATTCCATTAACTTTCCTCTAATTCCATACCTGGTATGTTTCCTGACATTGCCTAACAAAACTGGACACAACAGGACATATTCTGACAGCCTTGTTAAGGAGCGCCATTCTTTTTGGCAATAGTTAGAACTGAGCCATCAAGGGAAAAAAAGGATAGAGATAAAGCTCAATGCACAGGATGGAAAACTATAGTTGTGAGAAGGCTGTGCTGACCAGATCGAGTAATCACAGAACTGTGGCTTCGAATGGAAATGTGGCAACTAGAATGGCTTGTATTCAAATATCTTTTAGAGTCCTATTTTTCTTTCAGTCATTCAACAAATATTTATTAAGTTCCCCCCAAAGTTTCCCACATTCCTGGGCTCTAAAAGTCCAATGACACTTTTAAAAATAGCTCTTTCCCTTTAGAAGCTGGCATTCTACCGGAGGCTTAGCAGTAAACAGAGACTCACATAAATCGTTTTAAAACATAGTAGAGTCTACACTAGAGATTTCACTGGTCTATGGACTTACAGAATGAGGAAATCTTTCTAGTAAGGCAACTTACAGAGAATTGCCTAAATGTTGGGGGTGAGGGGTATCACTAATGTAGGGTGGATCCTTGGCAGGACTTGAGCCCAAGGTTTCCTCTTTCCTGTCTATGAGTCTCATTTCCTACCCACCATATTATAGATTTCTGAAACAAAATGCGGACAAGGAAAATAAGAGGTGATATGCAGTGGAAACACTAGTTGCTTGGAGGGTCAAGGAAGAGATTTAGAAGAGGAGGCCCTTGAATAGAGTTTTAAAGATTTCTTTTTGTAGTAATAGTAGCTCCTAGTTGCTTAACACATTGTAGAAACAAGTGTACAGTCAGTGTCTAATTTGTATCTTAAAATAACTCTATGGGGCAGCTAGATAATGCAGTGGATAAAGCACAGGCCCTGGAGTCTGGAGCACCTGAGTTCAAATCTGGCCTCAAACACTTAATAATTACCTAGCTGTGTGGCCTTGGGCAAGCCACTTAACCCCATTGCCTTGCAAAAAAATTTTTTAAAAATTTAAAAAAATAACTGTAGCAGGTAATACAATTATAGATATCCCCATTTAATAGACATAGAGATTGAACTTCAGAGATCTTACCTAAGGATACACAGCTAGTACGTGGCAGACCAGAATGTGAAAGTAGGTATCCATCCTCATCCAGTATACTTTTCCCATACTGTTCAAGGCAGTCATCCATGTCTTCTTTGTCTCATTACAGAGTCTAATACTATATGTGGAAGGATCCAAACTGAGCTATAGACGTGGACCATGTCCACTTTTTGAGTCATGAGTCTTCCTTGAAAAGGATCCAGAAATATCTGGCCTTTGCCCCCAGGTCTTTCTCTTTTACTGTTTTCTAAACCTCAGTGACATTTACATTTCAGGCAGTGAGCCACCTAAGCTTGGTCCAAAGCCTATCAACCTCTCTGGGATCCAGTTCAAGCACTATTCCATCTCTACTCTTTTCCCTGTTGCCTTGAATGGCAAGCCAGAAAGAAGGGAGGGGAGGTTTCCCCAGTTATAAGTTTTACTTAGAAGGAAAAATGAAAAACATGTAAACAATAAAAATAAAATTGTGGTAAACAAAGAAGGCATCTTTAAAAAAAATCCTATATTCAGCATTGGCTGGATGGTTCTCAACCTTCCTAAACTGTCTAACTAGTTAACATTTGCCCAGGCCTAATGAGTTCAGTTAGGGTCTCAAAGCATTCTGCCATTGCTTTCACCCAAAAAGAATAATTAAGGGTATCTATTCCCCCCCCCAAACAGTCTGGTTGGTTTGAAATGAACTCAGATAGGCTAATCTCTGAATGTAATTCATTTGACCAGGTTACAGCCCTGAGTTCACTCTGGATCAATCAAGAGGTACCTGCTCATCACTCTACTTCCAACAGTAGGGGTTCTTAGTAGTCTGACATCAATTAATCAGTACATAACATAGGAGTGACAGTATTTTGAACCATCACAAACAGAATAGAACACCACAGTGATATTATCCCCAAAGTTACAAAGACATTCCACCTTCCAACATGCCTTTTTTCAACAAAAATGTACCAATATTGTTGACTGCCCAGTCACCAGTAAAAGTTTTGTTATTATCCTTTTCTTAATATCTTTCTAGTATAGACTAAGTACAGGTTGTATAGGAATAAGACACTAATAATTTCTAGCATTTATATAAAACTTCAAAATTTTTAAAGTGTTTCTCAAAAATCATATTTTATCCTCTACTTGGGAGGTGGGGGCTCTAATTATATCCTCATTACAAACAACACTGAAGTACATAAATTAAGTGGTTTATCCAAGGTCACCCAGCTAGCAAGTATCATGACTAGATTTAAGCCCAGGTTTTCCTAATTCCAGATCCAACCCTCTAGTTTTTCTGTGTCGCCCATATGCCTCCAGACCATACAAAATATTTATAGCCCAAATAAACTTAAAGATGGTGTGGTATGAAAAACAGCAGGATTGTGGTCAGGAAAACTAGGATCTGGTACATGAATTCTTAACTTGTTTTGTGGTATGAACTTGATGACATCACCTATGAACCCCAACTCAGAATTTTTTTAAATACATTAAATAAATTTATCAAGTTACAAAAGAAATAATTGTTTCCCCTCTCACCCAATTCAAGTCCTTGATGCCAAGCTAAGAATTCTTCCCAGAAACTGTCTGTTACTACACTGATCTAAGGCACTTCCCTCCCTACTATAATGTTTGCCCTGCTATCTCAGGCACAAATGATATCTTGTTTCAGAAACAATCATATCTAATATATGAGGTTGTTAGGTGGCCTATTGAATAGAGCATTGGCTATAAAGTCAGGAAGTTCTAAATTCAAATCTTGCTTCAGATACTTAATATATGGGTGACTTTAATGAGTCATATAACCTCTAACTGCTTCAGTTTCCTCACATTCAAAATAATGATAACAATAAAACCCACCTCCTAGGTTGATGTGACAATTAAATGAGATAATATTTATAAAAAGGCAATTATTTAGCTGTTGGAGAAATTTGTCTTTTCTTAAATATTAAGAAACATTATTTGTGCCTATGAGATATTTTCTGAGGGCTTCCTCTGAAGCATAAGTCAGATCAGATGCAAATTCCCTCTAATTGTTCAATGTAACTCCATTGTTAAATGTAAATTCACCAAGATCAGAGCAACTTCAATCCATTCCTCTAACCCATCCTTTAGTTTCCTGCCTTTCAGCTTTACAAAGTTGATACCTGAACCCAATCATATAGAGGGAGTGACTCTTTGAGTCTTCTCTGCCTAGGAAGTGGACAAGACTTTAAAAATTTTACTCACCATTTCCCTTGAGGCAGGACTTGCTAGAATCAAGCCCAGTCATTTCTCATGGCTTGTATCTTTTCTTTCCTTCTATCAGGCATTCTTGTCTAGTTTTTTTTGTTGTTTTTCATCCTGTCCTTAAGTAACTTAATGGCTCTCCAGATGAATTAAATCTATGAATTAAAAAAACTAAGCTTTTACACCTCCAGGTTCAGTCCTGTGTTCTTCACATATGAATGAGCCCTTATTTTTAATTGTATTACCACAATTCCCTATCATCACAGTGACCTGCAAGTGGTAGGTATATATTGTTCCCTTCTTCTTTCCTTCTCCTCTCTCTCTATATATGAAAATATTTTGAAACTATATCAACCTTTAAACATAATATGATAAACATTCCTGGATATAGAATCCAAAGATGTCTTTCTAACTCTTCTTTCTACAAGTCATGAAATCTCTCTGGGTCTCAGTTCCCTCACTTATACATGAAAAGTAAGAGCACTTAAATACTTGTTGACTTGACTAATTTTGAAGGTGTCTTTCTGTCCTAATAGTCTATTAACCTGTCTCATCTACAAATAACAATAATAACAAACAAATGAATAAATGAATGATAGATAAAATAAATCAATCACTGATATTATCTAGTCAGTCAACAAAGCAATAGCAGCATAATATAGTAGAAAGGATTTAGTCCAAGATATTCAGTTTCTTGTACTTGCTAAATGAAAACAACAATCTACTTTAAAAAAAAAGAACTTTGTTCTAAAGAACACTTTCAATCTAACATTCCTAATATTCCCTTTAACAAGATTCTTTCTAGTCCAAACATTCTGTGCTTTTAGAGTCTTTCAAAATTTAACATTCTCTGAACCTAACTGTTCTACTACCAAGGCAGGTCAAGTGAAAATTTCCACCCACTTCTGAACTTCTGAATAGAGATTTTCATCAGGAGTTCAAAAAATGAACACATATCCTCCTTTCATGCTTTCAGGACACAGAACAATTTTTCCTTTCTTTTTTCTTTTTTTTTTTACTAGTGATGCTGCTTTCCATCAATCATGTGGCTGCCAGTGATTGGTTGGCATCCATCAACTGTCGGTTTCTGCACCAGGCTCCTGGAGGCTCCCAGCATCCAAATCTATCATGTAAACCCAAGCATGTGTATCTCCCAGGTGCTGCAAAATACAGGTTAACGAGCCCAGAAAACTTAATAACATCCCCATATGGGAGCATAACAGGACAATACCTCTTGTTTCAGTTCAAGCGTTCCCAACAGATTGAAGAGGGAAGGTATTTGCTTCTGACTCAAGGGAGGTCCTCCCTCAAAGATAAAAGTCCTTTTAACATCAGGCATTTCCAGAACAGAAATAACAGCTGGCATTTAACCAGAGTTTTATGGTCACAAAGTGTTCTATGTACATTATCCTCTTGGTTTCTCACACCTCTTATGAAAAAGTATGGAGGGTAGGTATCATTCTCATTTTTATAGAAGAAAAAGGGAACAGGGAGGTGATCAAGGGTCAGAAGTAAGACTGAGAGAATGATAGAACCAAGACTTGAATTCTGAGTTTCATTTTCCTCTTCTATAAAAAAGGGAATACTATTTGTTTTACTTGTTTTACTTGTTTTACTTACCTTACTGGTTTCTCATAGAGATCAGATGAGATATGACAAACAATAACTTTTGTAATCATAACAGGCTATAGGCTTGTGAGCATCTATTACTGTTATTAATGCATAAATGCAAGTAAATCTTATTAAAAATAGAGTCTATGTAATTAATTACCTGCAATACCTATTAGATGGTATGTGGACATGTTCTCCACACATTGCACACTGACTAAATGATGCTTTCTCACTTGGACAAGTAATTGGTAGTCAATCTGAGTCTCAATGAACTCATCTATTTAAATGGGAATGCTAATACTACACTATCCACCTTACAATGTATCACAATTCATTTGAGAAATGCATTTGGTTAAACTTCTCTATAGTCATTTGAGTTTTGATTAATATTGACTTAGAGAACATTTTCTTGATTAAGTTCAATAAGTATTTTATTGTTACTGTTGTTTAGTTGATTAGTTGTGTCTGTCTCTTCTTTATCTCATTTGGGGTTTTCTTGGCAAAGGTACTTGGAGTTTTTTTGCCATTTCCTTATAGATAAGAAAACTGGGGTCAACAAGGTTAAGTGACTTGCTCAAGGTCACAGAGTTGTTGGGGGGGTGGATTTTAACTCAGATCCTGCTGACTCCAAGACTAGCATTGTATCTACTTTGCCACTATACTGCCCTACAAGCATGAGATTCTATGATAAGCCATGGAAATACTAAGTAGAACAGTCCCTATTCCAAAAACTTGTATACTTCTGGAGGATAGTTAGAATATTTTCCAAGATAAATATGAAGATCTTATCAAGGGATACCTAATCTGCCTGAGACACTATTTTGGGAGTGAGGGGAGGCTATCAAAGGATGGTATTTGTACAAGGGAATGGGGAGAGAGTGATGCCTCATTCCTGAAATTTGCTTTGGGCAAAATTAATTCTTAGTTATCAAGTTTGACTTCAAGAACCTCTCTTTCCAATGTTTGCTTTGGATATAGCTTTGGGAACCTAGATGTTTTCCACCCCATCATGAACAAGGTTTAACCTAACCATGACTGCATACTTGCTGCAGTATAGTTAAAAATTAATCTCCTAGAGCTCTTTCCTTTATTCCTCATTCCTTATTAGGCACCTCAGAAAATGCTCTTTTTTAGTGGTCTAGATTACCTCACTATAATAAGAGATTTGATGTAGCTTATATATGAGCAATCATGAAGAATATATTTTGATATTTATAATGTTGTGAAAGAAAACACAGAACTCTGTCCTCAAAAAATAAAAAAATAGAAAGTTAAGCATTTCCATCACATTCAGTGAGTTAAGTAATCTTTAGCATATGCGCTATATGAAGGCTGATCACATCAAATTAGCTTTGAACATATTACAGAATAGGTTAATCCAATCCAGTCTAACTCAATAAAATCTAGTGACTTCCTCTTACCTCTGGGCTCACATATAAATTCTTTTTTATTTTTTGGCATTTCAACTGATAAATAACTTTACCCGTATCTATTTCTGTTCTTGCACCTTACTCCTCTCCAAGTTCTCTGCAGTACAGCTATACTTGCCTATTTCTTGGACTTTATTTACTTGATTGCCCAATCTCCATCTCCGCCTTTCTAGGAGTTGTCCTCGTACTTACCATGCTCTCCTTCCTCACCCACACCTCATAAAGTCCCTGACTTCCTTTAGTACTCAGTTAAAACCTCTTTAGGACTCCTCTTTACTCATTTCACAGCTTCTGGTGCTAAAGATAAGTCCTACATTTCTCTGAAAGTCTCCTCTGACTACTCCACTTCATCCCAATACCTCCTCTCACCAGATTCCTAGCCTACTAATTTATAGTACCAAAGAGTTTAACCCTGAATTCCATCCAACTCAGCAAAAATTGATGTAATTTCTGCTCTTTGCAAGGGACTTTGGAATATACTGATGAACAAGACCATCTGGTCCCTATGAAACTTATTTTGTAAGTATAGTAAATAAAAGAGAGTGTGAAAAATATTTCAAAAGGATACAAGGTGCAAGATGACAACCCAACATTGGGGGTAGAAATCAAAGAAGGCTTCTGGGAGGAGGTGGCATGGGGGGACAGTATAAAGGGTGAGGAATAACTCAATAAAAGCAGATGGAAGAGGGAGCAAAATGATAGACAGCCCATATAATGTATAGGAAATGAGCCTTAAAACAGAGGAGAAAGAAAACACAAGATTGGTTTGGGGACTGGCAAACAGATGTCTCTGACTAAAACCTGGGCCAGGAATTCTCATACTGTTTTCATAAATATTCACCCTACAGTTAATTGATAAACTGTCATTAATCTTTTCTTGCCTAGAACATACTTCCATTCTACTTCCTCATCAACTCCAAACCAGTCAACTCTCCCCATCCCCTTTTTAACCCTAACTGTCCTATATATACTATTTTCCTCCAATAGAATAGAAGCTCCTTGAAAGCAGAGACTGTTTTGCTTTCTTGTATGTCTTGTCATTCATTTCTTGAATTTCCTTCACTAAAACAAACCATAAACTCTTTAGGGACAAGATCTAGGACCTTGAAAAAGATATGTTTTTAATAACTGACATAACACACATGCTATAGTAGAACATGGACCAGGGGTTCATTCTTCTCCCCAATGCATTTCTTTTTTCCTCCTTTTGTTGTTGCCCAAATGTTTCAGTCATGTCCAACTTGGCAGAGATACTGGAGTAGCTTGCCATTTCCTTTTCTAGCTCTTTTTACAGATGAGAAAACAAGCAAACAGAGTTAAGTGACTTGCCCAGGGTCAGACACCTAGTTAGTGTCTGAGGTCAGATTTGAAACAGATGCCCCTGAGTCCTTTCCAAGGCCCCATTTTTCCATTTTAAAGCCTTTTCTGGAATCCTGGAATTTATATATTTGAAAACATCACACTCCTACAGTTCCCTTATAGTATATTCTGTACATCCTTGAATGGCCTCCTTCCTTTGCCCCCACAACCTTTCAATGATTCTTCCCCCATTAGAATGTAAGCTATTTGAAGGTAGACTCTTTCTGTTTGTATTTATATTCCTATCACTTGAGATAGTGTCTGATACATACTAAGTGTTTAATATATGTTTGTTGATGGATTCACTGAGGGAGAATTAGATTAAAATTCTACTTTCAATAGAGATTGACTCTGTGACCCTGGGAAATTTATCACAGTGTCTCGGGGTCCTGGGCACAAGAATTCATGACTCTTAAGATTATAAATTACAGAGACAGTGTCTGGCTTAGTGGCAGGAGGTATCTACTTGCATAGATAGAGGAAATTTCCATACCAGCAGCTCCATATGCTAATGGAAATCCAGGTCCGCATAAAATATTCATATGCTGAATGTGCCACCCAAAGCAACATAAAACCCACATGGCAGATCTTCTATACTATATCCTCTGTCAATTCTATTATTTATCCATTTCTTTCTGGTAAATCTAAATCCTCATGTATATTACATATATAAATACATACATATACATATATGTATGAATGACTTAAAGTACAAAGAACTGTTTGGCATCAAAAGATTTATCTTTGAATTCTGGTGTTTACAAGTCTGGTTCCTCATATATTAGATGGAAATAATATGTATTCTACTTAACAGGATAGTTGTGTAAAAAGTACCTTGTAAATAATAAAGTACCATAAATATGTAAATTATTATAGATGATATTTAGAGAATATGTATATAAATATATATATATGGATGTATGTTTTGCAGAAATGTCATCCACTTATATGTAATGAGGATTGTTAGGAAAGTTGTGTTAAGTAGAAAATAAGGATTTGAAACCAGAGGAACTCTGTACCTTTGGACAAGTGATTTGACCGCCCCATTCCTGTTTCTTCATCTGTAAAATTAAGTGGTTGGACAAAATTTCCTTTTACTTTTGTTTCCAGTTCAGTCTGATTATTTTTAAGAATTCTTCCAAAATCTGTGAAAATTCTCACTTTTAAATGTATTTCATCCCCTAGCCTTGGATTTCTTTCCATGTTTAATATTTACTTATGGAACTTTTTGGTTTGTTTTTTTCAGCAAGACAAACAGGTCCTGCCTTTTCCATTTCCCTCAAATGACAGTGCTCTCTATACATCCTGAAATTTTCTTAAAGTGCTTTGTTTACATCTCCCCTTTGCCTTTCTCTCTATTATTATCTCCAGATTATCATTGATTTTTAATGTTCATGTTATATTATTAGAATATGGTCTTAAAGGAAGAGACTAACATTTTTCATGTCTCCCTAGAGTTAAACACAACATAGACACTTCATAAGCATTCATTAAATTGAACATACATAGTTGTAATATAGAAGATGACTTGCCCTCTAGATATTTGAAACTATCAGAGTCAAGGATCAATGGCATGATGGAAAGAACAGTGGACTTGGGGTCAGGAGAGACCATAGTTCAAGTTCTCTGTGACACCTGGCAGATCCCTTGGCATGCCCATGCCCTAGACAAATCTCTCAGACTGTAAATTACTGACAATCTACAATAGAGTAGGGAGTTGCCAAAATGGGAAATCACAGAACTGATGAAATCCTGGGTCAAACCAAAAACAAACAAAAACAGTATAATCAATGTATTCCCTTTAATTCTGCTTTCTTTGTTCTGTGTAACTTCATGTCCTTTAAAACTCCTTCTATCATCTGTCTTTCCTACATTTGTCACAAAGCCTTCTGTGATTCTTCAAAATCTTGACCTCTCCCCCCCCAAACTACATAGTATTTGACTTTTAGTTATTTATATTTATTAACTTTACATTTATCCCGTAAGAATTTTTACATTTATTTCTTGTCTCTTTCTTTAAGACTTAAGGATGTAATCCTGAGGATTAAGGAGTGTCTTCTAGGTGTCCAAAGAGATGGAGTGCTAGATAGAGAATTGGGAAGACTTGATCTGAGATCAAATTCAGCCTCAGATACATAACCTCTATCTATCTCATTTTCCTCCTTTGCAAAATAGAAATAATAATAGCACCTACCTTCCTGGTTTGTTAAAAGGATAAAATAAGACAATATTTGCAAAATGCTTTACAAAATTTAATATACTATGCCATTCAATTCATTTGATGAAGTAAACTTTGGTCAGTCATTATTCAGTCTTTGGACATTTAAATTATTTTTCTTTTTTTCAGTATTTTTAGTGACATCCTTATTCAGGTCATTTTTTTGTTAAGGTATATAATACCCTCAGGATTGATTCTCAGGAAGGGAATGATTGAGTCAAAGATCAGTTTTGGAAGTTTCATGAACTATTTAGTAGATTCACAAACATGGGATAGTTGGGGCATCTAGTTGGCTCAGTGAATAGAGCACTTGCCCTTGAATTAGCAGGACGTGAGTTCAAATGTGACCTAAGACATTTGATGCTTACTAGCTATATGAGCTTGAGCAAGTCACTTTAATTCTATCATCCTACAAAAACAACAACAAAAATAAATGTGAGGTATTTAGATTCTTGATCTTAGCATAAGAACATTCTTGGAATGTGCATACTGTTCACCTTGACTTCTTAGAGGACCACTTTATTTCCACGCTCTGAGGCCCTTCCTGAGCCCACATTCCAACTGCTACTGTCCTCCTCTCAAGTTCTTTTCTAGTTAATTTGCATAAACATATCTATATATGTAATTACATATATTTATACACATACACACAAATATGCACATGTATACATATACATTTACATATATCCATACATGCATATATACATTTGCATATAAATACATATTTAGATGTACATGTGGGACAGCTAAGTATTGCAGAGGATAGAGCAAACCTTGGAGTCAAGAGGATTAGAGTTTGAATCCAGCCTCAAAAACTGTCACTTACTAGCTGTGTGACCTTGGCAAAGTGACTGGAGTGGTTTTCTATTTCCTTTTTTTAACGAATTAAGGCAAACAGGGTTAAATGGCTTGGACCTCATCACATAACTAGTAAGTGTCTGAGACCATTTGCACTCAGGTCCTCTATCTATTAAGGCAGCTGGGTGGCACAGTGGATAAGAGGACTGGCTTGTAGTCAAGAGGATTGGAGTTTGAATCCGGTCTTGGACATTTATTTATCTGAGTGACCTTGGGCAAGTCACTTAACCTTGATTATCTCATATCCAAGGTCAACTCCAGCCATCCTGATTCATGTCTGGTCACTGGATCCAGATGATTCTGGAGGAGAAAATGAAGCTGGTGACTTAGCACAGCATCCCTCACTCAAATCGAATTCACGTGCTTGTCATAGCATCACTTCCCTAATGTCATGCTCTTCTTCAAGAATGAAGGA
Organism: Macrotis lagotis; assembly: GCF_037893015.1. Taxonomy (NCBI): domain Eukaryota; kingdom Metazoa; phylum Chordata; class Mammalia; order Peramelemorphia; family Peramelidae; genus Macrotis; species Macrotis lagotis. Next base: position 807,499,359 of record NC_133658.1, on the reverse strand, counting down.
CAAACATCATCATATATGTGTATACATGTGTGTGCATATACATGTGTGTGTGTGTGTGTGTGTGTCTTCCCTCCCAACAGAATGTAAATCCCTTCAGGCCAGTGGTTGGTTCACCTTTGTCTATCTTACCCTTGTTTCTAGTTGCACCTTGAAATTTGCAGGAAAATAATGTTTATGATATGAATGATAGAGCTAATATCTAATTGAAACATTCTCTCAATGCCTCAAATTATTAAAGAATAATTATTTTGAAATCTGTATGACCTTGGAAGGCAGAACAAAAAGCAACACAGAGGGGAAATGGAACTCATCCTTTGAAAAAAGAGTATCTTCTTCCAGTCTTGGCTCTGATGCTTATTACCTGAGTGAATGTGAGTGAGTCACACCTCTTCTTCCTTCCTCAGATTCTACCCTCAACTGACCTCTAGGACAATTCTATATTTCGATCTTCTGACCTAGGAGTCTGAATTCCAGCCCTTCTGACCAATGATCACTGAATACAAATATATCCTAAAAGAATGAATATATGTTGCACAGAGTGCAACCTCCCACACCAATAATGATAGTAATAATAATAATAATAATAATAATATCAAGGATATAGATAAGAAGTGAGATTCTCACCATTCATCTTGCAAATAGCTTCACAGAAACATGTGCAACATGACTTTGAGCTCCGAGTATATTATGGACCCCTGCAGACACTGAAATTTTGTAAGCGGTAGGATGCAGGAACCCACAGAGCTGGGAAAGCAAAGGTTTAATAGTATTTTAAATGTTTTGACTATAGAGAAGGCAGAATCTGCAGTCTAATCAGTTTCAGAAAATCTTCTGGGGGAGGAGGTCTGTGTCCTGACTCTCTAGCCATCTGTGCTCCCCCAAAGAGCCTGCTGTTGGGGATGGGGAGAGGGAGAATGGTAATGCTTGTTGTTCTGGAAGGAGGGGCACGGCCAGTTGTTGGAGCCTGTATCCATGGAGCCCATCAGAAAGGGAATTCATCAAGGGGCAGCATGGGATACCAAGAACAATGCAAGATTTCCTACTGGGCTGCTGCAAAAGTGCTTTGTGAATCATAAGACACATTCCTGAGTTGGCTTTGCCATTATCATTAAATCTGCAATCAGAAGACCTGGGTCACATTATTCCAGTGGTTCAGCCATCCTGGCCTTCTTGCTATACCTCACCTAGGAGATTTTCCATCTCTCACCATCTAGACTTTCCCTAGTTGCCTCCAAAACTCAACTCAAGGGCTACCTTAAGATTTTTCTTTCCCTTTTTAGCTCCACAACTCCACCTTAAGCCAGAAAATTAACCTTGTATTTACACTTTATTTTGCCTATTCTTGTGCCTTTATCTGGTATTTCCCTCATGTCACTGTAAGTTTAATAATTATTTACTAACATATATTTTATTATAGCTAATATTATATTTTAATGTTATAATTTATTATAATTGCTAATACTAAATTTCAAATTTTTAATATGATTATTATTATGTAACAACATACTGTTTTATAATTATTATCTCATTTAATGATAGGAACTATATTACTTTTGCCTTTTTATCCCCAACATCTTGACTTGTACCTACCACAGAGGAGGGGTATCATAAAATAGTTATTGATTTATTGGTGAATTTGGTCCCAATTGTTTGACCCAATTTCCTAGCTCTATGACCTTGAGAATGTCATCTCTCCTCTTGGAGTCTTCCTTTCCTTCCCAGTCAAAAGAAGGAGTCCAGTGATGAATGTTGAGGTCCCTTCCAAGCTCCAATATTCCATAACCCCAGGTTCTTAGGGCTTTTTGACAAGAAAACATTATATTTGTTTATGTTATTTTAAACGGTAACATTAATTATTGTTGTTCGATATCAAAAATAATCATTGATTGATCAGCATTGTACAAATTCCAAACTAGATAAGGATCTATTTACATACTCACACACATAAAACATATATATTTATATATATATATACACACACACATATATATATATATATATATATATATATATATATATATATTCACATCCTTTTGAAAACTTTCTGCACATCCAAAGAGAGCATGACAAAGTGGTCATGAAGTAAGATGCAAAATGAGAAGAAGAAAAAGGAAGAAGAGGAGATGGGGGCGGGAGCAAGGCATACTTCCAGGGTTATTCTATTTGAGTGGGAAAATGGTTGGACTGGAGTGTTTCCAAAACAGCTCTAACACTAGCTGTGTGACCTTGGTCAATAGGACTCATTTCTCTGGCTCAGTATTCACATCCAAAAAAATGGGACAGTAGCTTTTATATTCTTTCCTTCACAGGGTTACTGTGAGAAAAATTATCTGGAAAATATGAAGCACAAAATTCATGTGAGAGGTTACTGTTTCTATGAAATTATTTTCCAGAAAATCCATGAGGGCTCCATGTTGTTTTTCAGATTCAGATCAGCAAGGGACAAAAGTACTGAGGGGCTGTTTTCAGAAAACCTGTGAAAAATTTACTGGCAAGTTTAACCATTGAGTAGAGTTTCTATCTTCTCCTTTACTCTTAGAAAGGAGCATTTGGGATTCATATAGAAGATAGTCTAATAAGCAGATGTGTTTCAATGTGTTTACAATTATTATCTCATTTGATGGTAGGAAATGTATCACTTTTGCCTTTTTGATCCCCTTCACCTTGACCTGTACTTTGAACAGAGGAGGGGGTTTCATAAAATACTTATTGATTTATTATTGGATTTGGACCTTATCCTAATTTATGAGGTAGTGAGCTTTCCCTAACTGGGGAAACTCCAAACAAAAGCTATGTCTGTTCTGTCAGGATTATTGTGTAGTAGAGGTTATTCTTTATAGAAAGCTGTAGCTGATGTCTTCTGAAGCCCCTTCCAATGCCAGGATTCCTGAGATTATGTGACTATTTCCTAGCTGATATGATTTATACAATAATCAACAAAAAAATCTTCATTTAGTGCTTTCTAGGAAAAATAATATTAATAAATTATATTAATAAATAATCAACTAAAAAGTAATCACAATGTTTTCTAGGAAATAAAATTTTAAAATAATCAATCAAAAAGTCTTAATTAATTCTTTCCAGTAAATAATAATATTAATGACATTAATATAGCACTTTAAATTTGCAAAAAGCTTTACAAATATTTCACATTTGGAGTAGGTGCTATTATTATCCTCATTTTATAGATGAAGGAACTGAAGGAGACAGATGAAATGACATTCTCAAAGTTACACAAATTGTAAGTATCTGCAGTCAGATTTGGAAATGAGTCTTCCTGATTCCAGATCCAGTACTTTATTTAAACTATGCTACCTGCTGTCTATTTTGATAAGTAAATTCAATTGTAACCAATAATTCACATACATACATATATAGCAGATATATGTTTGTATGTGTGTTTACACATATATTTAGAAACTCATATACTAAGAACAGTTGGCTAGTATATTATCTTGCAAAATTAGGATAATAAAATAATTACTCCTTTTCACTCATTAGCTCAAAGTCTGTCCAATTCAATCTAAAGAATGTGTACTAAGCCCCTATTACATGTAAGGCACTGAAGTCAAAAAGACACTGTTAAAAACAAGACTTCAAAGAGCTATGAGGGATACAATATATATTGAGGGGAATATAAACAAAATAATTTGAAGAAAAGGTGGGAGAAAGTCCTGATAACTGAGGAGATCAGGAAAAACTTTCCAACAATGGTGTTGTATGAACTGAGTCTTGATGGAAGTGAAGGATTCTTAGAAATGAAAGTAATTAGGCATTGTGTGTCATGGAGCAGAGTCTCCAAGGTAGGAGATGGTGAGCCAAACTCAAGAACTAACAAATATAGTTTGGCCAGAACTGAGAGGGCACCGGTAAGGTTTGAAAAGTAGAATGGAGTCAGATTGTGAAGTGTTTTAATGGTTAATCTGAGAAGCTTTTGTTTTAGGCACAGGAGCTTCTTGTTTGATTCACAGTAGTTGGACAAAGGTAGAGAACAGTGGGACAATCACTTTTCTAAATCTATATTTCATGTCCCTTTTAACTAAATGAATATTATCCAGATATGGTGCTTCACAAGTTCATAGTTAAAAGGGACACTGGAGGTCCAACCTCTTCAAGTGACAAGTGAAGATGAGGCATAGTGCTTCTCTATGCATTCTCTCTATATTCTTCCATGTTTTGTTGTTGCTGCTGTTGTTTGGTCATGGCCAAAATTTGGGAGTGGTTTGTTATTCCCTTCTCCGACTCATTTTACAGATGAGAAAACTGAGTGACTTGCCAGGGTCATACAACTAGGAAGTGTCTAATTTGAACTCTGGAAGATTCTATCTATTACACTATCTAGAGTGCTTAAATGGAATGAAGGTTCTTCATAAGACTATACAGTGGTGAGGTTAGAATCTGAAAATTTTGTTCATTGCAATCTTGGAATATGCTACAAATATCAAAGTCCTATATTAATGTAATTTATTGTTATTATTCTCTAAGATTGTGTCTTGGTTTAGCCATTTTTAAAATGAAGTATTTGTTCAGGAAGTACCAGAGTCCTCTGAAGTCTAAGAATCTTGTTACAAGTTAATAATTTGAACTGATGGAAAATGAATGGACATCCTTTTCTAGTAGAGAGCTGCCTTCCATGGGAATGTAATCAAGTAGAATCTAATCTTTCTTACTGGGGATGCTCTGGAACGGATTCAAGTTTCATATCATGGTAGGGATTTTCTGATTCTCTAAAACCCACTCCTCTGTGGTACCCAAACAGACTCCTCTGTGCAGAGGACTCTTTTAAGAGAATCAAAGAAGGTTAAAACCTGGAAGGGACTTGTTGAGATCATCAAATTCATCGCAGATCCCTCATTTATTTAGAGGTAGAAAATGAAAGTCATAGAGAGGATGTGCCTGGACAGTCAAAACAGAACTGTGTGGTGACAGAGCTTCCAGACTAAAGGAGATTAACTTTATTGAACTCAAAAGGTTAGAAGGGTCTTATTACTTCTCAGGACTACTTTTTTTTATTCAGTGTCAAAAGTGGTTTTGGGAAACAATACAAAACATCCCTTCTCACTTAGTTCCCTTCTGTTTTCAGAAACCAAATACTTCTATAAGCATGCTGTCATTAAAATAGATAAAGTAGCTACTATTCTCGCCACAGTTCTATAAATTGAAACTGCAAGTAGTATTAATATACTGCTTCTACAGAGGAAGATATGAAAGTACTGAAGAGAGAAGTGATGTCTAACAACCAGTAAGGGGAGGCAAGACTTCAATTCTGATCTTGACCTGCAAGATCAATCCTCTTACCACCACTTTGTTGTTGCTGTATAGTCATTTCAGTCATTTTTGACACTTCATGACCTCATTTATGATTTTCTTGGTAAAGATACTGCAGTGGTTTGCCATTTCCTTCACCAGCTCATTTTATAGATAAAAAGACTGAGGCAAACAAGGTAGAGTGACTTTCTGAAATTTTATTTAATATTATTTAATATTTTTCAACATTTCTTTTGCAAGCTTTTGAGTTCCACATTTTTCTATCACCCTCTCTTACCTGAACCCTTCCCCATGGTAGCAAACAATTTGGTTTTGATTCTAGTTGTACAATTGTGTTTAATATATTTCCAAATTAGTCATTTTGTTAGAGGAGAAGAAGAAAAGGAGAACTAAGAAGGGAAAAAAACCTGAAAAAGAAAGAAAAAAATAAAAGAAGTTGTTGAAAAGTGAACATATTATGATTTGCTCTGCATTCTGATACCATAGTTGCTTTTCCCCCCTCTGGATATGGATTGCATTTTACATAATAGGTATTTCAGGATTGTCATTGATCACTGAATTGCTGAGATGAACTGCATCCATCATAGTTGATCATCTCTCAATGTTGTTGTTAATGTGTACAATGTTTTCCTGGTTCTACTCACTGGTGAAGTGACTGTCCCATATAGTTAGTGAAGTGTCTGAGGGCAGATCTGAAGTCAGGAAGATGAGTCTTCACCTTGTTGCCCCACACTGCCTTTCTTTATGAAGATTTTTAAAAATTGGATTAAAGTGAATGAAATTCCATTACATAGAAAGATAAGAAATTCTGATCTAAAAATTGGTCAGGTTATGGGAGGGGTTCCAGATAGTAATTCACTTGAAAATGAATATGAATTTTTGGGAGACTGCAACAAAACAAAACAAAAAAATGTTAATGCAATATGGAAGTTATGTGAAGAAAAACAGAATGTTCTTCACTCTAAAAATGCTACTGCTGCTATTCTCTGCCCTGGTCAAACCACACACAGAGAATTATGTTTCATTCTGAGCTTCACCTTTTCGGAAGGACAATAATGAGTGCAAATGTAACATGTCCAGAGGAGAGGGACCAGGTTCTGGAAGGATGCCAAATGAAAGAAATGTGAAAGCTTAATTTGGGAAAGATTACCTAGGGAGAAACATGTTACACTCAGCGCTCAAATGGATCTATAATACCACTGATGCAGATAGTCCCTCAAAGGATGTTGATCCCAGACTATCCTGTATGATTCCTGTCAACATCATTTGTTAAATTTGCTACAGGTGGCCCATTAAATGTACCTGAGGTCTTCCTTATTTTCTTCCCATCAAGTTACATATTTGAAGAGGGATTACACCTGCAAGTGATAGAACTTGGATTGTGTTGAGATTTACAAGGAAGGTGATTTCAACTCAGTATAAAATCATTGTTGCTGTTTTGTTGTTTTTCAGTTATGTCTTTATCTTTTGATATGTTGGTTTGACATTTCCTTCTTCAGCTCCTTTTACAGATGAGGAAACTGAGATACACAGCTAGTTAATGTCTGAGATTAGATATGAACCAAGTGAGATCAGTCTTTTAACTCCAGACCTGATATTCTATATACTGCATTGCCTAGCTACACTCTCCCTCAAAATCAAAACCCTTCCAAAAGAAGCAGATGAGAAGGGAGCTCTTGGCTGCTGTAGTGCACATATAATAATTATTGATTTAATACTTAATATGTATAAGGCATTATGAAGATGAAAAGATAAGAATGAATAGCTTCTACCCTTAAGAATCTTATAGTCTAATAGGAAAATTTCCATGTAGAATCATGGTTTTAAATATAAAGTAATTGAATAAAGGAAGACAAATATAAACAGCCAGAAAGATATAGAAAGGTCTCTCCAAGAAGATGGTGCTTGAGTAGAGCCTTAAGCTAGGGGAGATGTGGAAGGAGGAGCAGAGAACACTCAACAGGTTCCATGGTACCTGATTCAGAGGTATAGAGAAAATAAAAGAGCATTACAGTAACCATATGGGTCAATTTATAAGAATACGGAGATGTTGGAAGAGAAGTGACTGTGTCAGGGAAGAACATTTTGGTTGGAACTCAGAGTTTCTGAAAGAGGGTGCTAGTAAATAAGGTAACTGGGAATCAAATTCCAAAGAGCATTCAGTAACAAGCTAAGGAGTTTGGATTTGATCCTCTTGGCAGTAGGGAGCCATTAATGGTTTTTGAGTAATGAAGTAACCTGTTCCAACTTCTGCTTTAAGAAGATCATTTGACAATGGGATGGAGGTTGGTTTGGAGAGGGAATTTTCTAGATCCATGAACAAGTCACTTCCTTTCTATGTTTCCTGGCAAAGGGAGTGAGGATAATTTGTAGAAAGAGGATTTATCATCTGTCAGTTCATGAATGATAACGTGCTCTGGCATCAAATTCCAACCACCAAAATATCTTGCTAGGTATTTGGTAATACTATTTTTTTTTCACTGCATGCTGTGATATTGAGCAATAACCAACATTTCCTTGCTTTATCTATTGCTTTATCTATATTGCTCACAAAATTCAGACTCTCTGGCTACTTTCCCATCTGTAGTTTCCTGGGGGAATAATAGGAAGGGGGAGGGAAGAGGAAAGGCAATATGCATTTATATAAGATCTACTATTTACCCAGCTCTAGCCTAAGTGATTTTTTACAAATATCATTTACAATCCTGCAAGAGAGGTATTTTGGTTGCCCCCATTTTACAGATGAAAAGACTGAGGCAGACAGAGGCTCAGTGACTTGCTCAGAATCACATAGCTAGTAAGTTTCTGAAGCCAAATTTGAGCTCATTTCTTCTTAAATATCCACAGTGCCAGCAAGCTATCTATGAAAGGAAGAAGCAGCAAGGACAAGGGCTTATTATTCAATTTCAATGTTCAAGGCACTGTGTTAAGCACAGAACAATTATTATTTCATTTAATTTTATCAATTTCAATGACTGGGTTCCAAACTGCCATTGTAAACTTCTACAATTTCATAAATAAATTTGTATGACTCAGTCATTTTCTTAATGCTTCATTGTTTAACATAGTATTGTCTGAGTTTATGTGGATAATGCTCATTTTATTCTCTTGAAAATTAACTATTTTATTATTTTTTTTATTATTATCTTAGTTTATTTCTACCTAGGTCAGTTAGGTGGCACAGAGGATAGAGCACGGACCTAGAATAAGGAAGACATGAATTCCACTGTGACCACAGACACCTGATAGTTGTGTGACCCTGGGAAAGTCACTTTAGCCTGCTTTGCCTCAGTTCCAAATCTGTAAAATGAGTTGGAGAAGGAAAGTACAAAACACTGTACTATCTTTATCAAGAAAATTCCAAATAGAGTCCTGAAGGGTTAAACAACAACTTCTTCCTTTAGATTATAAACTCCTTGAAATTTGGCAGTCTTTATTAGGTATTTGTATTCTCAGGATAGCACAAAGTCAAATATTTATTGACTTCACTATTGCTGATAGTGCTTTTGTTATTAAAGAGAGAAGTAAGCTGTGACCTTGGGCAAGTCACTTAACCCCATTGAATTGCAAAATCAAAAAAAGAAAAAAAGAGAGAGAAAGAAGTAGATACAATAAAGAGCCAGTCAGAAAGTTCTGAATTCAGTTTCTACCTCTGCAGCACATTAGTCACCTGAAACATCTCTGGAAGATTCTGTGTTACAGAGCAACTGCCACTAATTTGTATTAAATAATTTCCTCATTCCTGAAGTCACAATTTAAAAGGTCAATCCAAAAAAATTGTTTTTATTCTGTTTGTACCCTGACTGTCCATCTCCTTCTCCCTACTTCTCTACCTCTTCATTTCAATAACACAGAAGAATCTTTCACAGATAAATATACTGTCAAAGATCACAAGAATGAGTGCAAATACTTGAATTTCTCTTCTTCCCCATCACAGTCACTTCTCCAAGGACCTACAGTTTTGGAGAACAAAGATGGATATACAAATACTTGGGGAGGGAGGAAAGAGAATTAGATGAGTTGGAATTGAAGAAGGAGAGTCAGCATAGGATATGGATATTGTGTCAGAGTACAAGGAAAATTAATCTTGAATGCAGGGGACCTGATTTCTGGTCTGATCTCTGACAATTCCTTTGTTGTCTTGTCTGCTGTGTCTTTGTCACTATCTTCTAGACTTGTGATTTCATCAGCATTCATTCCTCCAATAAAGCACATCCCCAACTCATTTATAACCTTACATATCATAAAGTTTCCAGGGGGGTAGTGAGAGGATAAATTACTTAACCTCATCCCAGATCGTTGCTATCCAAATGCTAGTCTTTCTCTATCCATTATGTCACAATACTTATTCTCTGCCAGGATCTCTAGAATAAGAAATAGTTAGAACTCACATATCTATAATGCCTTAAAGTTCTCCAAAGTCTTTCTTCATGACAACCTTATGAAGGAGGCAATATAAACACTTTCTTATTAGCATCCATGTTAGCTCTGAGATATTGTGATTTTTATACACTGAAGCTGAGTTTTTGTTCCTTTGCAGCAGTATCTGGACCACTGACTAACTCAGTTTTTCTGTCTTTAAACTGGGTTACTGTGAAGATAAAAATAAGGTATGTAAATAGAACAATTTACAGATCTTATAGTGCTGCATAAATGTTAATCAGCAGCAGCATTAGTATCATAAAATGTCTTGAATTTAAGACTAGTGTGAAATATATTGTCAAGGACATGGAAGACCAGTAAAAGAGGGAGTTTATTTCCTGTGGGATAACAAGTAGTGATTTTCTCAACTATGTCACTTTCCTAATCAATATACTCCAATGACTTCTCATTGCCTCTTAGATCAAATAGTTTTTGGAATTTAAAGTTCTTCACAACCTGACCCCAATCTACTTTTTCCCATTCCAATTTTCTCTTGTTCATTCATATTGGATTGGTCTTCTTACCGTTATTTCCACATGATAGCTATCACCTCATTTCTCCCCCTGCTGTAATAAACCCCATTTTTATTTTTGTCTCTCAAAATCCCTAGTTCTTTCAAAACTATTCTCAGACACCAACTTCTACTTGCTTTCCTGATCTCTCTCCCTTCTTCCTCCCCAACCAATATGGCTCACATCCCAATTCATCTTATATTTATCGCATATATTTTCTCATTTATGTACATTTTGTCTCCAAAAGGATCTAAGCTTCTTACAGGCAAAGGCTATTTTATTTTTGTCTCTTTCCCCAGTGCTTAGTAGTGTTATCTATAAATGAAAGAAAAACCTGCTAGAGTGAGAGAAAATTATAGATTTTATTCACAAACGTTGCAAGATACCGGTACCCTCATGTGAGGCACAAGGTGGGGTTATTACAGCAGATATTATATAGTCTTTAGAAACTCTTTCCCCTCCCACCTGGATCTTCATAGGCTCTCAGAATCTGAGTTACAATCTAAGAGGTCCTCTCATCCCATGACATGTCCCTAATATGATTCCCCCCATCATATGACCCATGATATGCTGATGAACCCCAATTATCACAGGAGGTATATGTGATAATATTCAGTTACCTAATTGTGTGAACTTAGTTGTATCAGGCCAAGACGTCTAGGTCACTCTTGACTGGTTAAGGACTAGTTTCTTCTAATCTTAAATTTGTCACTTTTGGAATGGGATTAGAACTCTCCCCAGTTTTGTGATTGGCTGGGGCCATTCCCCCTTTGTAATGGATTTCAAAGGGACCCCCCTTCCACCCTGTGAAAACCAACAACTCCCTCCATTCCTCACAGTAGTGTAATAAAGGTTGAGTGATTTATTAATTTATTGAAAATTGAGGGCTGCCATGGAATCTCCACAATATTAAAGAAAGGAGTCTTTCAGCATGTTGTGACTTTCTCTATAGAAGACTTATGGAAAATCATTGATGAGGCTCCATGGGATGAACTGCATTTAATGGCTGAGATCTGCAAGTGTACAGGAATATTCTTTGAATGTTCTCTCTGTGTGTGTATTTGTTGAAGCATGAGAACAGGCACAGCTAGAGATATAGAACAGAAAAGGCATTTCCTCCCCAGTGGACTAATAAAAAGAGCAATTATGCTGACATGTTTTTCCTACTTTGAGTACATAAGCAACAAGACTATTTAACCATTTTTAATGGAATTCACCTGGCTTGTATGGAAAATCCATTGGATGAAGAAAATTATCCTGACTTAAGGAGAAGGCTGATCATCCAGGAACAATTGATGGAAGGGAAAGAATAATGCAGCAGGAGAGATTTCTGCCAGTAGAATGCTTCAGAGGAGCAGCATGGCATGGGGAAAGGAACAAAAATTTGAGTTGATTTGAGTCCTGATTCTAATATTAATCGTGAGAGCTAAAGCTTTCATTTCCTCCTAGGCAAAGTGGGCAGGATGGCTATACTAATGGATGACCATAAAATAACCATCAAAATCATATAGTTTATCAGGATAAAGACACAACATGGAATAAAAAGAACATGATTCAAATCTCAGCTTCCAGGCTTAAAAATTATTAAAGCTTGGGAAATTCAAGAAAGTTCTTTGAGCCTCATTTTGATGCAGAGGAAAATAAAGAGAATTATGAATGTAGAACTTGGGTGGGGATGTTTTTGGATTGATGCTGGGGAAGATGAAGAGAATTTGAATGTAACAGAAAGAATTTGGGTGTAGATGTAAATTGACTCTTGAGATGTAAATTGACTAGAAGTAGAGAATTATGATTGCAACAGAAATCATTGTAATCTTGGGTGGGAACCCTCCACATTCTTAAAGTATCATTGTTTAATGTAAATTTTTGTATTCTGATCTCCTTGGGCTTTACCATCTACCTAATTCCTGATCAAGTATAGGGGAAGGGAGTTTACCTTTTGCCCTCAGGATGAGAAGCAAGATATAAGATATAAAAACCTGATCTGGACTCCACTTCAGAGCTGGCAATCTTCTCTGACAATTGCCCAGCCAAGTCTGCTTAGCTGTTCTTTTATTTATCTCTTTCTCTCTCTTCTAGCCCTTCCTATGTCTTGTAATCTTTTTAATAAATTTTTGTTTTATTTCCACCCATACTTTCCCAGTCCAAATAACGATTCCTCTTAGGCAGAACCAAACCCAAGTAGCCAGCAAATACAATTCTACTCATCTGTATAAAGGGAGCAGAATTATTTATACTACGAATTTTGTAAGTTTGTTGATGAAGCAAATGACATAAATATATTAGTGTTCAGAGGGAAGACCAATGAGCAATGAATAGAAATTGTTGAGGCAAAATTTGATTTAATATCAGGAAAACTTTCCTATTCAATAAGGTTATCTAGGTAACATAGTAAAGGAAGTGTTAAATTTGGGATGAGAAAGTCTTGAGTTCAGATCCAAAAATCTTGCCTCACCTACTTGCTAACTATATGACTCTGAATAAGTCAATTAATTGACTCCATTCATTCATCTCGCTTTAGTTTTCTGTTTTATAAAATGGATACGATAAAAGAACCAGCCTCTCATTGTTGTAACAATCAAATACAATAATTTATGAAAGTTAGGGGTGGCTAGGTAGCCCAGTGGATAGAGCACCCGGTTCTGGAGTCAGGAGTAGCTGAGTTGAAATCCAACCTCAGACACTTAATAATTGCCTAGCTGTATGGCCTTGGCCAAGCCACTTAACCTCATTACCTTGCAAAAAAAAAAAAACAATTTATGAAAGTACTTTATAAGTCCTAAACATTTAATCTTGATTATTATCACTACCATTATTATATCATTGCTATCATTATTATTGTTAATTAGTAGTACCTAAAGTAAATGGTATGACCTGGGAAGTAATGGATACTCTTGCTCATTCAGTCATATCTCACTCATTGTAATCCCATTTGGTTTTACATGGCAAAGATATTGGCGTGATTTGTCATTTCTAGCTCATTAACATAAAAAAACAGACAAAGGAACACAGGGTTAGGTGTCCCACAGATAATCTGAAGCCAGATTTGAAGTCAGGAAGATGAGTCTTCTTGATTTCTGGTCCAACATTCTACTCACTAAGCCACCCAATTGCCCACAACCACATAACTACTTGGGCATTTACAATTTACCAAAGTGAAATGGAATGACATGGAAAATAATAGATGTTCTTACACTAGAAGTATCTAGAGGTCAAAAGAGCACATGTAAATGTTTGTTAGTAGTTATTCTCATTCAGTTTAGATTTAATGACCAGTGAGGACCTTTCCAATATGGAGATTCTGTGATGATTCATATGAATGTGACAGATAAGCAATGTCTTCTCCTCACAACCTAGTCATTCCACTGTGTTTAAAAGAGAAAGGTCTGAGTGGAATCCCCCTTCTAAAAAGTCCCTTTATTCCTGATAAGTCAAACACTTTCATTTTTATCATTTGTTTGATTGCTTGTCACTTCTTTTATGTTAGCATTTAGCATGTCTACTATAAACTCAGCCTCACTTTATGGGGAGAAATTCAGAATAGCATAGCCCCTTCCATATCTGTCCCCCTAAGCTTTAGAGAGTTCTCTTCCCTTATCAAAGATCTAGTTAAGTAGGATCATAGTATTATAGATCTAGTCCTGGAAGAGAATTTAGATAGTATGCCGCCCTACCCTCCTATCTTACAGAGGAAGAAACCAAGTCTTAAAGAGAAAAGGTGAAGGGCTCAAAGCAGATTATGTTGATAAATATTTAAAACTATGTCATTCCATTTTCCTTTGGGAAACATTAAGTGCCCAACTAATAGGAAAAAGAGAACACTAAATTTTAACCTGTATTATTAACATTTTCTCCATCACTTTTGTAAGTCTAAATGATCAATAGAACAATAACTCAAGCCCTTATTTGTCACCTTTGTCAATTGCTGAGATGTAAATGCTCATGCTAAAAACTTAATAATTTGCTCTCTGTTACAAGACTGGGATCCTTTTGTAAGAAGTAGAGTGAGCTTGAAGTCCTGAGACTTCAAGTTCATTACTCTATCTTATTCTACAAACCTGGAAATTGATGCTTAGAGCATTTGCCTCACCTAGATGCTCAGAGACTTGATAAAGGAAAGACCTGGGTCTTCCTTTTCCAAAAGCAGGGCTTTCTCCCCTTTAGCAAAAGATGGTATCAACCTTGTCAACTCTCAAGGAGGTTGGGGAGAAAAGAATTGGTGAAAATCTCTTATTTCCTTGTCTTCAAAGAAAACATGGTGAACTATCAATCCTTTCATTAGTCAGATGTTTAGTTAACTGGCATATTGATCAGGTCTCTTGCTGCAGGTCCATGTCTGTCAGGAACAGAGCAAGGTGTGAACCTTTTACAGGATGTTGTGGTAACAGAACTATAATTTGAAGATGGTTTGTTTAGTAATGATCCTGCTTTTGTTCCTTCCAGTCAAACAAGTACTGGTAAGATTTGGCTTTGGGTTTTTGCTAATGCTGAAACTTACTCAGGAAAGCCTTCACAGATAAGAAAGAATGGAAGATAGGAATCAATGGAAAACTATTTGCATTTTTCTTTCTTCTTCTTTTAATGATTGATTAAGAGATACTGTTTTCTTGGGAGGATTGTTTTCTTAAGTATATATACTAAGATGTGAGCTTGTTGTTAAAGTTGAGGAAAAAGCAGCTCAGCTCAACCCTTTTTTTTGTCTGTTGGTTCCCAATTTTTAAAATAAACCTGCAGAGAGGAAGTGAAATGTCTATTTTGCCTGTGTGTGTGTGTGTGTGTGTGTGTGTGTGTGTGTGTGTGTGTGTATGTATGTGTATGATAGTTACCCAAGAGGTCATTTTAGCCTTAAAGACACCCATTCTGAGTCATGCTACAAGCTCCTGACTTAAAGGACTAGAAAGGGGAGGAGGGAAGAGGAAAATAGAAAATGTTAACACTCCTCCCATAACTTTGCATTTTAAATAAACATTGATTGTGGATCAAATTGTTGCTGCAAAGTGGAAGCTAGTCTTAGAGTGAAGAAAAATTGGATGTAAATTCAACTAGTGTCAGAATTAGTGTCTATTGGACAAACTGTCCAAAAGAAAAATCTGGGAAAGACTCATCTAATTTGACTGAGAAGAATAGGGATAGAGAATTGACTAAAAAGACAAAGAAGTTATATAGATTCAGTAATATACCAATAAAGTCAAAGCAATATAAAATAAAAACAGAATTCATTTGGAAGAACAAAAGGTCTAAAATTTCAAGGAAAATAATGAGAAAAAAGCATAAATGAAAGGGAGTTAGCATTTCCAAATATCACACTATGCCATATAGTAGTAATTAAACAATATCATATACTTTTTTTAATAAACTAGACCAATGATATTATAGGTTTATCAAGCTCCCAGTGAGAAATGTGCTCTAAAATTCAAGTTGGTGCTGTCTTTGCAATTTACAGTGTTCTAAAACTTCCTGGGGCATAGAAAGGTCAAGTGATTTACCTATAATCAAACTTTCTATTATATCAATCAATCACTTAATATTTATTAATCATATGCTGAGGAAACAGAGGCAGATGACATCCCCTGTCCTCAAGGAGCAAAGAATCTAAAGAAGGAGAATGCATGTAAAGAAATATATTCAAATAGTCTTTTTACTGGCCAAAATGGAGATAATTAACAGCAGGGAGGCATTAGAATTAAGGGGGATTGGGAAGGCCTTCCAGTAGAAGATAAGATTTTAGTTCAGATTAAAAGAAGACAAAGTAGTCAATATTTCAGATTGAAGAACAGGAACATTTCAGGCATGGGGTCAGAAGAAAAATGCTCAGAGCTGAGAGACAGTATTTCTTGTTCCTGGAATAGTCAGGAAGTCAGTCTCATTGAATCAAAGAACATGTGGTGAGGAGTAAGTACTAACATGAATGGAAATATAATACTGAAGACTGGGTCATCTATCTCCTCTATCAAGTTACATCTTAGTGGAATTAGAGATAAGGATTAGACTTGTGATTTAATTAGGAATTCCCACATGAGGTTATTTACTACATGAGTTCAAGTTGTCACCTTCCCTGCCACTTAATGTCTTAGAAAGTTCGAGAGCACCAAGAGGATAAGTGCCCAAAGTATCCATTAATTCGTGTCAGAAGTGTACTATTTTAATGTAGGTCATCTTGACTCCAAGGCCAGATCTTAACTATTATTCCTCTATCAAATGTGGTGATTACACTACATGATGTGTGAGACAACTTCCTGGTCTCTCAATTCATAATCATATGAAGTCCAAGGATTTGTTCCAGTTTAGTTTAGTAGTAAATGGCAGTCAGGAACCAAGCCCAGATCTTCTGACTCCAGATCCATTGGTCTTTCCATTATATTACCTAAATACATCTTGCTTACAGTTTTGGAAAATAAAAAACCTAAAGATTTGGAATAGATCTTAAAAATAAGAAACAGAAGTAATTTTATTTAAAAGAACCTTGTGCAAGATTATAAAAACAAATTACTAGGAATAGAACCTATTTTGACAAAAACTGAAAAACTGGATGTAGTTTGGTAGAAATTAAGTTTAAGTCAACATGTTTCACCAAATAATAAACAAATAATGTAAAGAGTGAAATATAAAGGATAAAATAAATAATTTTGACAAAATTAAAAGCTTTAATTAGTAAAGACAGGCTTGAATGAGAAACAGTACAATGGGAAAAGTATTTACATCAAATATCATCAAAAAATGACTGATACAAAAAAAGATACAAGGAATTGACATACATATACATTACCAAGTGTTTTTCCCCAGTACATAAATGATCAAAACATATAGGAAATTGAAAAAAATTACAAATTATATTTGCACATGTCATTTACATGTTCCAAATCACAACTATTGAGAGAGATATGCAAATTTAAGCAAATTTGCATAACACAAAAACCTCAAAGATGACAGAAGATGACATTAGTCAATATCAAAAATTTTAGGGATACCATTCTCCTCTGTTTCTTTTTTTCCCCCCTTTCAAACTGCTCATTTTCATTTTCCTTTGCTTGATCATTATCCAGATCATGCCCTCTAACTTTAGGTGCCCCATAGTTCTTTACTGAACTTTTTTTTCTCTCTGTATTATTTCACTTGGTGATCTCATCAGTTCCATGCATTTGATTACTGTCTCTATACTGATAATTCTCAGATCTATTCATTCTGCCCCAACCTCTCTGCTGACCTCCAATCTCTCATCTCTAACTGCTTTTATACATCTTAAATTGGATATCTAGTAGATACATTAAATTCAACATGTCTAAAACAGAATTACTTATCTTTTTCCCTATGCCCTGTCCCTCCTTTCTTTCTTATTACTTTAGAAGGTAAAACCAGTTTTCTAGTCTCTCAGGAAAACAACCTAGATTTCATCTTTCACTCCTCACTATCTCTTACCCTCCACCACTGGGTCTAATCTGGGGCCAAAACATTTTAGTTTTGCACCATCTCTCAAATATGCCTTCCTTCTCTCCTCTGACCTTTCTGTCATTCTGGAATAGGTTCTCATCACCTCATATGTAGACTATCCTGGTTGTCAGGCTGCCTGCCTCAAATTTCTAATCCACCCTCCACTCAGCCACAAAAAGTTCAGTCTAACCCTGACACCCTCCCACTCCACTCAATAAACTTCAGTGACTCCCTATAACTTCAGGATCAAACACAGAATCCTCTACTTAACATTCAAAGCCCTTCATGACTAAGCCCTCTCTTGACTTTCCAGAATCCTTATACCTTATTTGTCATCATATAATCTTCCATCCAGTGTCACAAGCTTCCTCAATGTTCCCTAAATAAGACATTTCATGTCTGAACCCCAAGTATTATCTCTGATACTGCTTCATCCCTAAACGCTCTTCCTGCTCATCTCTGCTTTTGAATCTACATTAAAATCTCATGTTCTACTGGAGGTCTTTCCTCTACTTTCTTAATTCTAGTGCCTTCTTTTTCCTAATTATTTCCTCTGTATCCAGCCCATAACATTTTTGTTTATTTCTTTTAAAAATTTTTACTTATTTAAGGCAAAGGGGTTAAGTGACTTACCCAAGGTCAAACAGGTAGGCCATTATTAATTGTCAGAGGTCAAATTTGAACTCAGAAAAAAAATGGGGTGGCTAGGTGGCACAATGGATAGAGCACTGGCCTTGGAGTCAGGAGTACCTGAGTTCAAATCTGGCCTCAGACACTTAATAATTACCTAGCCGTGTGGCCTTGGGCAAGCCACTTAACCCCATTGCCTTGCAAAATCTAAAAAAGAAAAAAAAATTGAATTCAGGTCCTCCTGACTCCAGGGGCCAGTGCTCTGTCTACTATGCGACCTAGCTGCCCCCAACCCATAGTGTTTTTGGTATATATTTGTTTTCTTGTTGTTTTCCCTATTAGATTATGAGCTCCTTTAGGGCAAGAACTCTCATAGAAGTCACTTAATAAACGTTTATTGATTGGCTGATCGGAGAAAGGATAAAACTCAAGGTAGGTATTTGAGCAAGGAAAATTTTAGATCAATAGGAAGAAGATTCTAAACAATTTAATTGATTGACTGATGATACATAGGAGTTTCTCAAAACTTGTGAGTGGACAAATTTGGTGTTTATGGTTTGCTAAGAAGTTGAACCAGATAATTTCCAAGGTCCCTTCCAACTTTAAAATCAATCAGAGAAGAGGTATTTTTTTTTCCCCATGACTACTATGTTAAGCACTGGAACTTAAGTGAGATAGTCATCTAAGACCCAAATATGCTCATTCTTAGGCTGTTCAATATATAACAGACTTGACCATTTGACTTGACTGTGTTAAGAATTTAATGGAAAAACTTAAATTAGAATGACATGGTAGACTCCACTTTTAAGCTGTGCCTTCCAACAAGGCTCTCTTGCTGGATCTGAGTTTGCCTTTTCTTGACAAAACTGCTTTTGATTTCAGAATTTCTCCTATTCTTAACAAATATGAACAGCGGGAAAATGAACAGATTGAAAACAACTGGGCCAAACTCATTAGAAATTAGAATGATCAACTCTGAGCTCAAAAATGGTTTTATGAAAACATCTGTTAAAAAACTGTTTTCTGTGCTTTTACTCTGAACTAAAGCTGTGGAGATTCTGAGGGATAAATACATTTGAAGGAAAAGGAATCTGAGTAGAAGAAAATTTGTTTTTATCCATAAACCAGTAAATTATTTAACAGGGTTTTCCAGTCTCTAATTCAGGAATAGCACTGTGCCAGGTGCTTGTAGGGAATACAAAGAAATGTAAATTGGAAGAATACAAAGAAATGGAGAGACACATAGTAAACACTTAACAAATGTGTTATCAAATTCATCACAAACATTCATTCCGCACCTCTTAGGAAATTCTTGCACTTGGCCCTGAAAATAGTGGATAAAAAACCCTTTCTGAACTCAAGATATTTATAATGTTCTGGTAGGAGGTAGACATGCAAACAAATAATTATGATAAAAGTATAAGTTCCCTGAATGTCCAAGAAAGGTCTTGGAAAAAAATTATATTTTAAAAAGATAGATGTGGAGCTGGGAGGAACTACAAATAACATCATATCCATTTCCTTCATTTTCTATGAGAGGAAAGTAAAGTTTTACAAGGTTATACTGAAGGAAGTAGGTAGCTAAATGTGACAGTGGATAGATCACTGAATTCACAGTTGAGTAGTCTTGAATTCAAATCTTGTCACTTCCTTAGTTACTTCCTAACTTACTTTCTTCCTATTTAACTTTCTAACTGTGTAGTCCTTGGCATGTCTCTTAAAGGTTGTCTATCTTGGTTTTCTTATCTGTAAAATGGGTGTGGTAATAGCATCTATGTCAAAGGGTTATTGTAAGGATCAGATGAAATAACATGTGCCAAGTGCTTTGAAAACAAAGAGCTACATGAATACTAATTATTATTGATAATGATGATTATGATCTTGATGAACCAGAACATAATTCAGATCTTTTGACTCTAAATACAGTTCCCTTTCCCCTATAACATATACCTAAGACAGATGTGTCAAACTCAATCCAAAGACAAAAGACTGCAAAATTCCCCAGTGAACTCAACCATATTAAAATGTAATTGAGATATATTTAACAAAACAAATAATGTTAATCTGTGGTTTTCTAAGTTAATATGAATGTCAGCAGGGATATGTTTTGATTTGAGTTTGATACCACTAATCTAAGAAATAAGCACTGATATCTGGAGTAATGAAAGAAGGTTCCAAGGAGAAGGGGGTCACTTTTGATTCCTTAATAGAAAAAATGTTAACCAATGAAGCCACTATGAGGAGAAAAGAGCAATCTTTTTGTTTTTTTCATTTTAATATATATATACATGTACATATATATATATATAGAGAGAGAGAGATAATTTTATTTTTTTCTAATTACATACAATGGTAGTTTTTAACAATCATTTCTTGGCAAGGTTTTGAATTACATATTTTTCTCCCTCCCCCTACTCTTGTCAGAAAGAAATTCAATATAATTTATGCATGTATAACCATGAATATTAATTATGTTGTGAGAGAAGAATCAAAACAGGAAAAATATTAAAGATAAAAACTATATATATATATATATATATATATATATATAAAACAATTTTAAAAAATTGAAGATAGTAAGTTTCAGTCTGCATTTAAACCTTCATAGAGCCTTCTCTGGATATGGATGATATTTTATATCACAAGTCTTTTAGAATTGTCTTTGATTATCATGCTGCTGAAATGGAAAAATCCATCATAGTTGATTATCACTCCATGTTGCTTATTAATGTGTATAATGTTCTTTTGGTTTTGCTCACTTCAGTCATCATTAGATCTTGTAAGTCTTTCCAGGCTAATCTGAAGTTTTGCTGCTCATGATTTCTTACTAACCAATAGAATGCCATCACATTCAACTGCCACAGTTTGTTGAGCCATTCCCCAATTGATGGGCAACCCTCATTTTCCAATTCTTTCCTGCTATGAAAAGAACTGCTATAAATATTTTTGTGCATGTGGGATTTTTTACCCTTTTCTGTGATCTCTTTCGGATACAGGTCTAGTAGAGGTATTGATGGATCAAAGGGTATGTATAGCTGTATTGCCCTTTGGGTGTAATTCTAAAAGATTGAATCAGTTCACAACTCCACCAATAATACCTTAATATACCAGTGTTCCCACATCCCTTCCAACATTGATCATTTTTCCTTTTAGTCATATTGGCCAATCTAATGTGTGAAGTAGTACCCTACAGTGGTTTTAATTTGCATTACTCTAGCAATAATAATTTAGAGTATTTTTCATATGACTGAAGTTCTTAATCTAAAAATGATTTGTATTCTTATACATTT
Organism: Macrotis lagotis; assembly: GCF_037893015.1. Lineage (NCBI taxonomy): Eukaryota > Metazoa > Chordata > Mammalia > Peramelemorphia > Peramelidae > Macrotis > Macrotis lagotis. Next base: position 807,477,809 of record NC_133658.1, on the reverse strand, counting down.
GACTCAGTTCTTTATAGAGATTTAGAAATGGGGGCAACTGGGTGGTACAGTGGATAGAGCACTGACCCTGGAGTCAGGAGGACTGAGTTCAAATCTGGCCCCAGACACTTAATAATGACCTAGCTGTGTGACCTTGGGCAGGTCACTTAATCCCATTGCCTTGCAAAAAGCAAAACAACAAAAAAAAGAATTTCAGAAATGAGTCCTTGTTTCCCAGTTTACTGACTTCCTCTTAATATTGGTTGCATTGTTTTTATTTGTGCAAAACTTTTCAATGTAATCAAAATTATCCATTTTGGTTTTTTATATTCTTTGCTCATTAACTGATCTTCTTTCTAAAGATCTTATAAATAAACTATTCCTCGTTCTCTTAATTGGCTTATAATACTACCTTTTTATGTCTATATCCTGCACTGATTTTGACCTTATCTTCATATAGGATTTGAGATGTTGGTCATTGCCTAGCTGTTGTTATATTATCTTCCAGTTTTCTGAGTAGCTTTTTTTTATTCTTTATTGATATTTTATTTTTCCAGTTACATATTATAAAAGTTTTTCAACATTCATCCACATGCATATAATAAGTTGCATAATTTCCTTCCATCCTCTCTTCTTCCCCCTCTTCCCTCAGTAGCAGTAACATATTGGTCATTTCTGTAAGAGGAATTAGGACTGGGGAAAAAGAAAGAAAATCACGGTATAGGAAGGAAAAACAAAAGAGAAAATTTTAAAGCATGAACATAGTATTCATTCAGATTCTGTAGTTTGTTTTGTTTTGTTTTCTTCATTGATATTTGGATGATGTTGTCCATAATATGTCTCCCAGGGTTGAACTAGCTCTCTGAAATGCTGAGAGAAGTTGCATCCTTCAAAGTTGATTGGCTCACACTGTGGTCATTATTGTATACAATGATTTCTTGTTTCTACTCATCATGGGTTCCTGTAATTCTTTCCATGCTTTTCTAAAATCCAATCATTCATGGGCTTGTTTTTTTTTTAGATTTTTCAAGGCAATGGGGTTAAGTGGTTTGCCCAAGGCCACACAGCTAGATAATTACTAAGTGTCTGAGATCAAATTTGAACCCAGCTATTCCTGACTCCAAGGCCGGTGCTCTATTCACTGCACCACCTAGCTGCCCCCATTCATGGTTTTTTATAGTGCAATACTGCTCAATAACATTCATATACCATAATTTCTTTAGTCGTTAACCCAAATAATGGGCACTCCCTCAATTTCTAATTCTTTTCCACTACAGTAAAAAGAACTATGAATATTTTGGAACATATGGTACTTTTCATTTTTTTTTTTTATTATTTCTGCTGGATATAGGCTAGCATTGGTATTGCTGGGTCAAAGGGTATGATCAATTTTACTGCTTTCTGGACATAGTTCCATGTTGCTCTCCAGCATGGCTGAATTAGTTCACAATGTCCCCATCCTCCCACAAGTATTCCAACATTTATTCTTTTCTTTTTTTTTTGTTATTTTAGCTAATCTGATGGGTATGAGGAGGTACCTCATAGTTGTCTTAATTTGCATTTTTCTAATCAGTAATGATTTGGCGCATTTTTATATGATTATATATATAGCTTTAATTAATTTGTTTGAAAACTGCCTGTTCATATTCTTTAACCATTTATCAGTTGGGGAATGAGTGATTTGTAACCTTGTAAATTTGATTCAATTATCTAAATATTTTGGAAATGAGACTTTTATAAGAAGTGCTAGCTATGAAAATTGTTTCCCAGATTTCCCTTTTCTAATCTTGGCAGCATTCATTTTATTATTGTAAAAATATTTTAATTTAATATAGTCAAAATCATCCATTTTGCAATTTTTAATGTACTCTATTTCTTGTTTGGTCATAAATTTCTCCCCGTTCCATAGATTTGACAGAGAGAGGGTTTTTTTTTGACCTGTTAATTGGGCTATGTTGTCACCCTTTATGTCTAAATCCTATACCTATTTTGACCTTATTTTGCCATAGGGTATGAGATATGGGTCTATGCCTAATTTTGCCATACTATTTTTTCAGTTTTCACAACAATTTTTTTCAAATAGTGAGTTCTTATCCCAGAAGCTAATGTCTTTCCATTTCTCAAGCAATAGATCACCACAGTCATACACTACTGTTTCTTTTGTGTCTATATACTAATCCACTGTTCTATTTCTTAACCAGTACCAGGCAGTTTTGGTAACTGCTGCTTTCTAGTATAGTTTTAGATCTGGTAAAGTTAGACCACTTTACATTTTTTTCCCCATCAATTCCCTTGATATTCTTGAACTTTTGTTGCTTCAGATAAATTTTGTTACTAATTTTTCTAGATCAGTAAAAAAAAAAATTATTTGGTAAGTTTAATTGGCAAGGGACTGAGTAAGTAATTTAATTTAGATAGAATTGTCATTTTTACGACATTAGCCCAGCCATGAGCAATTGGCATTTGTCCAGTTATTTAGATCTGATTTTATTTGTGTATAAAGTGTTTTATAGTTGATTTTACATAGTTCTGAGTTTTCCTTTGCAGGTAGATTCCCAAGTATTTTATGTTGTCTACAGTTACTTTAAATGAAATTTCTCTATCTCTTGCACCTTTGTTTTGTTGGTAATGCATTGAAATACTGATGATTTATGTGGGTTTATTTTATGTCTTTTGACATTGCTAAAGTTACTAATTATTTCAAGTTGTTTTTTATTGATTTTTCTAGGGTTCTCTATGCATACTATAATATCATCTACAAAGAATGAGTTTCTTTGTTACCAATTCTAATTCCTTCAATTTATTTTTCTTCTATTAAAGCTAACATTTCTAATACAATATTGAATAATAGTGATGATAATGGGCACCCTTGTTTCACTCTGATCTTATTGAGAATGCTTCTAGCTTATCCACATTACATACATAGTTGTTGATGATTTTAGATACTGCTTATTATTTTAAGGAATGCAACATTTATTTCTATGTTCTCTAGTTTGTTTTTTTAAATAGGAATGGGTGCTTTATTTTGTCAAGAAATTTTTCAGCATTGATTTAATTGATCATATGATATCTGGTAGATTTGTTTTTGATATGGTCAATTATCCTGATAGTTTTCCTAATATTGAACTAACCTTGCATTCCTGGTATAAATATTAATTGATCATACTTTGTTGTTCTAGTGATAATTTGCTGTAATTTTTTTTGTTAATATTTTATTCAAAATTTTTGTATGCACATTCATTAGGGAAATTAGTTTATAATTTTCTTCCTCTGTTTTGACTCTTCCTGGTTTAGGTATCCATACTATATATTGGTCTCATAGAAGGAATTCAGCAGAACTCCTTTCTTTACCTAGTTTTTCAAATAGTTTGTATAGAATTGGATTAATTGTTTCTTGAATATTTGATAGAATTTTCTAGCCTTAGAGATTTTTCCTTTGGGAGTTCATTAATGGTTTGTTCAATTTATTTTCCTGAGATTAGATTATTTAACTATTTAATTTCCTCTTCTTTTAACCTGGGCAATTTATATTTTTGTAAATATTCATCTGTGTCCCTTAAATTGTCAAATTTATTGGCATACAGTTAGCAAAAGAGCTCCAAATTATTACGTTAATTCTTCCTCATAGGTGGTAAATTCATCTTTTTTTTTATTGTTGATACTGGCAATTTGACTTTTTTCCTTTCTTTTTTAAAAAAATCAAATTAACAGGGTGGCTAGGTGGCAAAGTGGATAAAGCACTGGCCCTGGAGTCAGGAGTACCTAGGTTCAAATCCAGTCTAACTTAATAATTACCTAGCCATGTGGCCTTGGGCAAGCCACTTAGCCCCGTTTGCCTTGCAAAAACCTACAAAAAAATCAAATTAACAAGATGTTTATTTCATTTTTTTCATAAAACCAACTTTAGTTTTGTTTACAAATTCAATAGTTTTATTACTTTCAATTTTATTAAATTTTCCTTTGATTTTCAGAACTTCTAATTGTTATTTAATTGGGGATTTTTAAGTTGTCTTTCTCTAGCTTTTAAAGTTGTTTATCCATTCATTGATCTCCTCTTTCTCTATTTTATTCATGTAAGTATTTTGAGATATAAAATTTCCCCTAATAATTGCTTTGACTGTATCCCACAAGTTTTGATATGTTCTCTCTTTATTGTCATTATCTTAGATGAAATTATTAATTATTTCTATGATTTGTTGTCTGAGCCACTCGTTCTTTAAAATCTTGTTATTTAGTTTCCAATTAATTTCACATCTATCTCTCCTTGACCCTTTTATTACCTATAATTTTTATTGCATCATGATCTGAAAAGGACATTTTTAATATCTCTACCTTTCTTCTTTTAATTATGAGAGTTATATGTCCTAATACAAAGTCAGTTTTGGGGTAGGTGTCATGTGCTACAAAAAAAATGGTATATTCCTCTCTATTCCTCATTCAGTTTTTTCCAGAAATTTATCATATATAACTATTTAATTCACCTCCTTAACTTCCATCTTGTTTATTTTATGGTTAGATTTATCTAATTCTGAGAGAGGGAGGCTATTTATGTCTTTCTGTAACACATTTAGCTTTCTCCTCAAAGAATTTGGGTGCCATACCACTTGGTGCTTACATGTTAAAGTTGAAATTACTTCATTGACAGTAGTACATTTTACGAGGCTTTCTCCGGGTTGTCCATGCCAGGGCACACCAGGCCCTCTCTGGGAGCACCAGGGGTCATCATCTGGGTTGAGCTAGTCAGACCAATTGCTCTTGCTGAATGGGAGTCCTAGGCACCTGTGCTGGAGCAGCCTGCCTGCTGCATAGTCAACCCACAAAGTCCAAACTGTGGAAGCTTCCTCTGGGGATCTCCCCCATAGGAAAGCATATCAGGGTGCCTCTCCCTGCAGCTGGTGCACTAGGTTTCTATTCTTTGCCCTTGGTGCATTCACACTCCCTTGTGACAGAATTTGTTGGAAGATGTTCCATTCTGTACTTTTCTGGGTTCTGTTTCTCCAAAAAAATTGTTGAGGTTTAATTAACGTCATGCCTGAGGGAAATCCGAGAGAGCTTACCAAAGTTCCAGGCTTTTTCTCTGCCATTTTGGCCAAAAGTAGACAGGTGAACAGGTGAAACAGACAGGTGAAATTGGGGAAGGCTGGCTGATAATAACACTAGCAACAACAGTAACAACATAACTAGCTCTTAGCTACTTTTGCCTATTATGTCATTTGGTCTCTACAAATAACCCTGTGAGTTAAAGTGCCATTTTAAGATAAGAAGACTGTAAAAGTGTGATAATTCCCCACCTCGGGTCTCTTCCAATCCTAAGATGATATGAGAATTTAATTGTGGAACCCCAACAATAGCGAGAGACTCAGTGACAGGGTAAGGTCTAGACTGGAGATTGGACAATATGTCCCTTTTGAGTCTTTCATGATTAATGCATCCTACACTAAAATCACACTCTTTCCATCGTTTAAAAAAAACCTAGAGAACTCCTAACACAATCTAATACACTATATAAATATCACTTTTAATGCCTTTTAACATTTCTAAAATTAGACAACTAGCATAATTAACCCTGGGTATACCCCATTCCAGTTTGTGTAGTCCTAAAGGTTATAAAATTGTTCTTTATGGTGATCCCAAACTAGTTTTCTCATATGTTTTGACTTCATTTCCTTTTCCAAAAAGAAAAGAAAAGGGAACAAGCTTTTAGGAATCACCTATCCTATGCTAGATGCTCTCTTTACAGACATAGTCTCTCATTTGATCTTCCCAAGAACTCTTTGCATTAGTGTTGTTATTATCTACATTTTACAGTGGAGGAAACTGATTTCCTCAGGCAATGCTTAAGTGACTTATCTAAGTAACTTGCTCAAGGTCACACTTCAAGTGAGTTTGTGAGGTTAACTTTGAACTCAGGTCTTCCTGAACCTGGGCTTAATGCTCTAGTCATACTGCCTCCTAGTTACCTCTTAGCATTTAGGCTAGTGTATTGGAATGCAAAGTGATGTTTAAGGTTATCAGTTGTCTGAGACTGGGTGAAAAGAGAACGAAGTATCTGGGTGATAAAATAATTGCAAGAAGAATGATAATCACTGTAATAAGGGATGATAAAAATATGATATAGTGGCCTTAGATTATTATTGAACTGGATTGAATTGTGACTCTACCATTTTTTTTTATATTGTAATGGTAAGAAGAGGGACTTGGGACAAAATGTTAGAAAGAGCTTTAGACTTGAGACTGAAGAGCTAAGTTTAAATCTATAATTTGCAATTAACTAGTGTTGTGATGTTGGCCAGGTCTTGTAAATGGCTTGAGCCTCAATTTTCTCATCTGAAAAATGGAGATAAGAATACAGATATTATCTACCTCTTAGGTTTACTGGTGCCTTATAAATGTATCATTACTATCTGTGTGTCCTTGAGCAATTCACTCAGACCCTTAGGGCCTCAGATACCCTCACCTGTAAAATAGGGAAAGGGAAAATCAGAAAAGATGATCTTTAAAATATCCCCCCAGGGGTGGCTAGGTGGCCCAGTGGATAAAGCACCAAGCCTTGGAGTCAGGAGTACTTGGGTTCAAATCCAGTCTCAGACACTTAATAATTGCCTAGTTGTGTGGCCTTGGGCAAGCCACTTAACCCCATTTGCCTTGCAAAAAAAAAAAAAAAAAACCCTAAAAATAAAAAATAAAAAAAAAATAAAATATCCCCCTGCTTCAACCATTGAAATTCCCAAACACCTGGATCTAGAAATCCCAGTAGTTCCATTTATACTACCCAAGGAAAAAAGTTTTCAGATTCACTAAAATATACATCAATTCATGGTAACAACAAACTGGATTCCCATTAGAATGTGAACTCTTTGAGAACAGGCACACTTTTTGTGTCCACAGCTTTAGCACATTTACCTGGAAAATTTTGTTGTTATCATTCTGATATCAAGCCAATGCTCTTGATAAAGGCACTGGAGTGGTTTTCTGTTTCCTTCTCTAAGGAATTAAGGCAAACAGGGTGAAGTGACTTGCCCCTGGTCACACAACTAGTAAGTGTCAGAGACCACATTTGAACTCAGATCCTTTATCTGCCGAACCAGCTAACTTCTAGTTAGGCATAGTGAATAGGGCACTGGTCTTGTGGTCAGGAGAATGGGAGATTGAATCCAGCTTCAGATATTTACTTAGCTGTATGGCCTTCAGCAAGTCACAGAACTCAAAATACCTCACATCCAGGATCATCTCCAGTAGTCCTGATCAATATCTGGCCACTGGACCCAGATAACTCTGGAGTGAGGCTGGTGACTTAGCACAGCAGCCCCTCACTCAAATTCAATTCATAGTTTTAGCATGGCATCACCTCCCTGATGTCATGGTCTTCTTCAAGAATAAAGGACAAGCATTGTTGTGTTTAGTACATAGCAAGTGCTTAATAAATATTTTTTGGTTGAAAGGAAAGTGGATACCCTTAAATTAAAAAAAATGATAGAGGGGGCAGCTAGGTGGTGTAGTGGATGGAGCTCTGGCCCTAGAGCCAGGAAGACCTGAGTTCAAATCCAACCTTAGACACTTGATACTTAATTAGCTCTGTGACCTTGGGCGAGTCATTTAACCCTGATGTCTTGAAAAAGAAAAAAAAAAGAATGATAGAACAAATTGTAGTTTACTAGTATAATCAAATATTATCCCATCCTAAAAAGCATATATAATATATTTGGGAAACATGGGAAGCCTTAAATGATCAGTGAATTAGGAAGAAGGAAAAAAACACAAAAAATAGCACAATTAAAACAATAATTTGAACAACAATAAGATTATTCTTGAAATTGTGTATTTATAATGCCAATGTTGACCTAGAAAAAGAGATGAGGAAATATACCACCTCATTTTCTTTGAGAAATGGGATCTATAAATATGTTTCCTTATTTCTAAAATGGAACCATTGGATGAGATTACCTCTATTAGTTCTTAAGGACCCTTCTAAATTCTGTGATCTTCCTTAGGAAACTCCAGCAAACTGAGCTGGATAAGGTAAAGTAGTTTTAGTGTTTCCAAGGGGAATGCCCTAAAATGACCAGTTTTGAGTCACTTACTATGAATATCACTTTTTGTAAAACCCTAGGTCCCAAGCTCACACCTAACTTGAGTTTTTAGTGAACTCTGAGGAAAACTATCTCTGCCTTTTTCTTTAGTTGATCATGTAGCTGGAAGAAACTTTGGAGGTTACAATTTAACATCAACTTTAAAGATGAGGAAACAGAAGCCTCAAGAGGACAGAAATTTACCCAAAGTCACATAGGTAAAAAGTTACAGTGAATTTTCTTTTACATCTACTTGTGTATGTATTTTTCTATACATCATTTAGATTTACTTCTTTGACCCTTCTCTTCCCAATTATCCCTTATAAAAAAGAAAATTAAAAGAAGAAAAAGAGGAAGAAAAATCAGTGGAACTTAGAAATACAATAAAATACAATCTGTTATTATAGCAATATTCCATATCCATAGACTCCAACCTGTACAAAGGAGCTAGAGGAATGATGGATAGTGCAGTTATCTTTTTGCATCTCTTCTATGGGATCATTTATTCTTTATACTTTCTTGAAACTCAGACTTAATTCTTTTGTATTAATCTTGTTGTAATCTTTCCATTAATCTTGTAATTCTTCAAGAGCAACTAGGTGGTTCAGTGGATAGAGTGCTAGATCCAGAGACATCTTCTTGAATTCAAATGTAGCCTCAGATAAACACTGTGAGACCCTAAGCAAGTCATTTAATTCTGGTTACCTCAGTTTCCTCATCTATAAAATGAGCTGGAGAAAGAAATGGCAAACTATTTCATTATCTCTGCCAAAAAAAAACCCAAATGGAATCATGGATAGTGAGACTTGACAACTGAACTACAATTCCGTGTGTGTGTGTGTGTGTGTGTGTGTGTGTGTATAATTTTACACTCACTCTACTACTTCATCTTGTTTCAGTTTGTAGAAGTCTTTCCATACTTCTCTGTATTCATCATATTCATATATTCATCATTTCTCACAGCATAGTAATATTCTATTACATACACATACTACAATTGGATTGGTCATTCCTCATTGGAGGTTCTTTCTTCCAGTTCTCGGCAAATATAAAAAGGGCCACTATAAACATTCTGGTATCAATGCAATCTTCTTTTTCTCATCCATGACCTCCTTGAGGTATATGCCTAGCTGAAAAAACTATGGATTAAAGGATATGGACATTTTAGCCACTTCACTTGTCAATAATGTCAAATTGCTTTCCACAGAGGTTATACCAGTCAGATTACTAGAGAAAGACCATTTCTATCACAGAGTGCCACCGAAAGTTTAATAAGTTTTGGCTTTTCTTATTGCACATGTGAATGTTTCATTTTGTTTATTTGATTCCCTTCTTATTCTGAAAATAAATCAGATCTTGAGAGCTAAAACAAAGCCGGAAGACTTTACATCTGGCAGATGACTGAGGGGCTGCTCTTTTCTGCAACTGGCAAAACCTTCCAAAATTAACACCAAGGCACAGCTGCTCTCTTCTCCAAAGCTCTCTGCCCCTTCCAGCTGAAGGCCAGATGACAAAGGCACAGTAGTTAGGTGTCTCTTACCTGGTTAAAGCCCTGCTTTAGGAGATAGCACCCAAAGAAGCTTTTCTGATACAAAATGAAGCCAAAAATCTTAACACTGTCAACAAAGAACAAACACAATCTTGCAAATCAAATAGCCACTATTAAGGTAAGCTTTTATATTGATGTGACTTTGCTCACATTACTCATATGCCCACAGAACTAGATTTGGAAACAAATTTACAAGCCTCTATTTTAATCTACTCCGTTTTATAAATGAAAATGCGGGTTCTACAAATAACTTATAACTTGCTCAAAAGCAAGATCAATAATATTGTGACATGGCCTCCTTTCATACATGGTGCTTCATTCCTCAACTTCATACACTTTCACAGTTCATCTGCCATGTGTGTCATTCTCTTCTTCCTCACCTCTGCCTCCTGTGTTTCCCTCTATCCCTTCAAGTTCCAGCTACCTTCTACAAAGAGGCTTTCCCCATCCCTGTCAATGACCTTGAAAGACAGGTGATGAAAGACAAGCAAATTACCTGTATCAAAAACAAAGAGGATGAATTAACTACTAATGAGGAGGAAATTGAAGAGATAATTCAGAGCTACTTTGCCAAACTGTATGCCAATAAATCGGATAACCTGAGTGAAAAAGATGAATATTCACAAAACTACAAACTGCCCAGATTAACAGAAGAGAAAATAAAATACTTAACCCCATTTCAGAAAAAGAAATTGAAAAAACAATCAATAAATCTCTTAAGAAAAAGTCTCCAGATCTAGATGGATTTACAAGTGAATTCTACCAAACATTTAAGGAACAATTAATTCCTATTCTACATAAACTATTAAAAAAAATAGGGGAAGGAGTTCTGCTGAATTCCTTTTATGATACCAACATAGTGCCGATACCTAAACTAGGAAGAACCAAAATAGACAAAGAAAATTATAGACCAATCTCCCTAATGAATATTGATGTAAAAATCTTAAATAAAATTTTAGCAATGAGGAAAAAAAAGGCAGGTGATGCTATTATTATCCCGACTTCACAGATGAAGAAACTGAGGCAAACAGCTGTTAAATGACTTAACTAGAATCACATAGCTAGGAAGCATCTTAGGTGGGATTTGAACTCAGGACTGATTTTTAAACCCAGAACTTTATACTACTTGCTGCCTCTGTAAGAGATCTGTCTAGATAAAAGAACAAATCCTAGAGAATGGAAAGACCTTGAAACAATGTCAGGTATGCTCTTAGAACTCAAGATGAGCTAAAACTAGGGAGGAAAACTAAGGATTGTACCAGGTTCAGTGCTTTTGTTGTTTTGGGAGTTGGGGGAAGAGAGAGATCAAAGAATAAATAGAAACACTACTTGGAACCATGAGTGACAGGAGGGGAAAAAATTGCTCAATTTGTATTTTGCTTTGGTTTTCTCTGACAAAGAGAATAAATGACCTGTGCCCAGGAAGGGACAATACTAAAATGACAACAGAGAGTTAATGCCCAAGACAAGTTGGGAGAGAAGGGCAAATAATCTGGCAACCTTTGATGAATTCAAATCACCTGGGTCAGCTGAGCTACTTTCTGTGCTAGAAGTGCAGAGCAAGATTGCTAAACTATTGGTAGTGGTAGTTGAAAAAAATAGAGGCTGAGAGGGATGTACTAATAAACAAGAAAAGGGCAAACCCTGTTCCAGTTTTCAAAAAAGGGAAGTCATGACCCTGAGTTTAATTCTTTTTTTTTTTTTTAGGTTTTTGCAAGGCAAATGGGGTTAAGTGGCTTGCCCGAGGCCACACAGCTAGGTAATTATTAAGTGTCTGAGATCAGATTTGAACCCAGGTACTCCTGACTGCAGGGCCAGTGCTTTATCCACTGCACCACCTAGCCTCCCCCCTGAGTTTAATTCTTGATAATTCTAGAAAGCATTGGTAAAAATTCATGAATATATGGAAAAGGAAGCAGTGATTATAAAGTAGTAGTGAGTTTTCCTCAAGCAAAAGTCATGCCGTTCACATATATTTTCTTTATATGGTTCCTGAACTGGTAGATTAAAGGAATACTGTAGATATGGTTTACATAAATATTAGGAAAGTATTGATAAAGTTTTTCATGGTATTATTAGGAAAAAGTAGATATCTTTAGACTTAAAAATGTGATTAGGACATTATTGTTGGTTAGAAGCAGTAATAGTTTCATTTCATCATTTAACATTAAACTGGCAGATGTAAAGCAGGGTGCTCATCAGATACATGCTTGGCCTTATGCTGTGATTGGATAGACAGAGAGATAGACAGACAGAAAGACTGATAGATGGATAAATGGAGATAGAGATTTATATATATATATATATATACATAGATAAATTTTATATATAATATATTATCTATATAAAAGAATAAATGGCATGATTATCAAATTTAAACATGGTACAAGGCTAGAAAGGATAGTATTCACAAAGAATAACTGATTCAAAAAGGTCTAATAGTGTCTCCAAATAGTATGAAATAGGGGCCACTAATCCATACATAAGTATCTCTGCAGACTTTATACTGGCTTAGTTTTAAAATGTAATGTTACTTCTTTTTTTGTATCTTTATTAATTTTGTTAAATATTTCCCAATTACATTTAAATCTGGCTCAGTCCACTTAGGAAGGGCTGTAATCAATCAGTTCATGTGGTTGACATATTAGATCTATAGTATTGGACTAAATCTAAAAAAATGAAACTCATTTGGATATATGTATGTCTTCCATAGAAAAAAAGAAAATTACCTTCCCAGGTATACAAAAGAGAGGGTATGGTTAGACAATATTCTGAAAGAAAACAAACTTGGGTTTTTAGGTGATCTGTAAGCTCAGTATGAGTCAAAGGTATAATGTGTCCATCTAAAAAAGAAAGCAAAATCTGCTGTGATCCCCCTGACAATTCTATGCTTCTTGCCCAGGGATCTAATGTTTCTAGGCTCCGTTAAGAGGCATTGTTGGTGATAGTTCTGGGACACTATATTTTTTAGACTACATTGCAATGATACAATTCTGTGCATCATATTTGAGGAATGATATTGATAGATTGGAGAGTGTACAGAAGAGATAAACGAGAATGATGCAGAGCATTGAGATGAAATTATATCAGGATTATTAGAACAAGGGAAGTTTAGCCTGGAGAAGAGAAAACACAGGAGGAATAGAACTGCAGTGCTCAATATTGCAGGGTTATCATCTGAGAGATTAGACTTTCTTGTTTGTTCCCAGAGGCCAGAACTGAGAACAATGGGTAAGAGTTTCAATAAGTTTAATTCAGACTTGGTATCAAGCAAAATCTCCTGTTAATGTAACCAAAATTGGAATGAATTGCCATAGTAGGTATAGGCCTCTCCCTCACAGGAGGTCTTCCAGTGGAGGTTTGATGACCTTTTGTCATTTAATAGGGATTCCTTTTGGATATGGGTTGGACTTTATGATTATTAAGATATCTTATACCTCTAAAATTCTGAAATTCTTTTGTTCTTTCACTTCTTCCTCTATTCTTCTTTTGCTTTCATTCCTCACTCGCTTCTTTCCTTTTTTAAATATTCCTCTTACTATTTTCCACTTATACTCAATCATCCCTTTCTTCTTCTCTTCATTAAAACTTAATTCCCTCCTTTTCTCTTCCCCCTCCCTTCATTCCTACATATTCTGTCTCTTCTCACCATTCTCCCTCATCTTTTATTTCTTTCACAGTTTCTATTGTCTAACTCTCCCCCTTTTCCTGATTCTTTTTCTCCCTCTCTTCTATTTTATTTTTTCTCTTTCCCCATCTTCTTCTCCCTTCTTTTTACTGTTTCTTGATCTCTGTGAATGTGTTTATCTCTGTGAATGTGTTTATTTCTGTGTCTATCTCTGCTTACTTCTCTGTCTCCATGTGTTTCTGTCTTGTTTTCTCTATCTATATATATATATATATATATGTATGTATATTTTTCTATAAAGAAAGATATCTTTCTATCTTCCCTCCCTCTCTTCCACTTTCCTTCTTTTTTCTCCTTTCCTAGAACCTATCAAGAAAGGACACCATAGAAAGAGGGATGATCAGAAAGCTCCTTCAAAGGGAAATGAAATACAAAACTATTCATCCCCCAATGCAATTCTTGAAGGCTTTAAAAATAAATAATAAGTGACAGGACCCTACCTATTTACCCTTGGGTGTTGCTCAGGCTGCAGGCAACTATTTCATTCCAGGCCTTTGAGATAAATGCTGAAGCAGCCTGGGATAGCAGCCTTCACATTATGCAAAGGTGAATACAGTAATCCTGTTATCTCCCTGTGGCAGATCACAAGATTCCCAGCATTCCAGTAACAGAGCTAGGGCTGGCTGGCAAGCCTCATGTTGAGCCATCAATATTTGGATTTACACTGGCTGAGCACCAGAAGCACACTGTCCTTAGAACAAGGCCAGCCAGCCATTGCAGCCTCAGGAGTACCCAGAGATAATGGTATTGGAGGGAGGAAGACAAGTCCAACAGAGAAACCTTAAAACAAAGAGCCCTGGGATCTCTTGTGGGCTTATTGCTGGCAAGCTTGACCTTCCCAAAGTCATCTTGCTGTTTTAGGCATCTGAAAATGAGGAATACAGAATTTCAAAGTTGAAAGGGACTTGGGAAGCCATCCAGTTCAATCTCTCAAAGGACCCCGGAATCTAAGTGTTGGGAAGGACTTTCAAAGGTCATTTGGTTCATCCTCCCCTACCTGAGGATGACATCACCTCTTCAGCAATCCTGATAAGTGGTCTTTCCTTTAAAGGGCTCTAGAGATTGGCAACTCAATTCTTTGTGAAGCAGCCTGTTGCTTTTCAGACAATCTTAATTGTAAGAAAGTTGTTTTGTTGTTTTCCTTTATATTGTCAAAGCTTATCTCTTTGAAATTTCTAGTCAGTGTTCCTTGTCCTGTCATCTGGAATCTACTGGAATAAATCTAATCTCTCTTCCACATGAAAGTTTGTCAAATATTTAAACCCTAATCATGCCTGACCCCTCTCTCAATCTGATGTGTAGTAGTTGTCAGAGATGGCATCGAGACATAGTGTACTGGAATTTGAAGGCACTAATAAAAAGAAATGTTTGGGGTTAGATAATTTCTGGGGTTCCTTCCAGCTCTAAATCACATGACCTATAGATCTGGAAGATTTGTTATTTTGTGATATGTGATATGTGATTTGTTATTTTTTCAGACTTAAATTTCATTGTTTTAGAGAGTTTCTGTTGAAGACTTTCCTCCATCAATGCAGAAGGATACTTTCTCTGTTCTTGATACTTATACAGTTTCTTGGAGACATTTTGCCTATGTGTTCCAAAGGCAAGACTTGAATACTGATCTTCCTGAATCTGAGGTCAGCTTTCTATCCAGTATACCAAGCCACCCCTTTAGATTTTTCTAACTATCATACCAGTCATAGATCTCTTCACCAAAAGATATAATTTGAATTTCACCTGGAATGTCATTGATGGGACATGTGAAAAAGCATCATTGCCACTTCAGAGAGGAAGGGCTATCACCTGATGCATACCAGAATTGAAGAAACCCTAAAAGTGAATTGAAGGACATCCTTCATCACAGCAGGGGAAGGGTACCTTGGAACAAGCAGGAATTTATAATCTGCTCAGCAAGTATAATTTGAGCTGTCATCTTTGGCTTCTGTTAAGTATATAAAATGTCTATTGCCCCCATTAATGACTCCAAGCCTAAGAAGGCACAGAGAAAATCAAGGTAGGGAGGGCATCCTTATTATAAGGAAATCAATTAAGCATGTGCTGTGCTTTTCAAAAGCACCACTTCATGGTAAGGAGCTTAATTTGTGAATAACAAGCCCATAAAATGTTAATAAGTATAATAACTGGTGTTTCTGCAACACCTTTAACTGTGTGGAACTGTAATGGGACCAGGGACAATAGAAAACGCTGGTTGTAATGATAGGGGATAGGGAGGGCAGGGTGATTTGATGGAGAAAGTAGAAATCCTTCCCTCAATTCTATTTGAATTTGGTGAGGTTGTGTGCTCCTATGGTTTGTAGTACAGCTACTCTTGAGTTCCAAGGTAGAAGTATAATCAAATGGGAATATGGAAATAATTTCTCTTTCTCTCTCTCTCTCTCTCTCTCTCTCTCTCTCTCTCTCTCTCACACACACACACACACACACACACACACACACACACACACACACTCTGTCTTCCCCCCCACCCCATTTCCTCATATATAAAACAATGGGACTATTCTCATAAATGTCTGAACTCCCTTCTAACTCTAATGGTAGAGATTATGATCTACATAGATAATCACTACAAGATTGATCACTTCATTTTCAGCCTCAGTTCATGATGAAGCTGGGAGTCATGGACATTGTTTACAAAGACTTGACCCATAGAATCTCTCAGAGATCTAGAGGGGTAGAAAGGCTGAGATTTTCATTGAGGGAGGGAACAATCACAACAATCAAATCATAGTCTTACAGTATTGATGTTCAAGATTTATATCACAATATGTGTGTGAGTAGAATATATATACAGCAAATCTGTATCTATTTCTATATAAACATATACAGATATAGATAATATGATCTCTTAAAATTTCAATATTACCAAATAGTTTAGTCTAAATGGGAAGACCTCTTAGCCAGAAAGGCTGAAAACAGCAAAGGGAACATTGTTCCTGGCATTTCTTATTTGCTGATCATCACTAAGTGGGACTAGATAAGGCAGAGGATGACTCAAATTATTACTAATTAAATTCTCTCTCTCTCTCTCTCTCTCTCTCTCTCTCTCTCTCTCTCTCTCTCTCTCTCTCTCTCTCTTTCTCCCTCTAGGATTGCACTAGATATTTTCTCAAGTCCCTTCTAATTCTAGAATTCTGTGAGTCAATGACTTCAGGTGCTGCCGTTTTTGTCAGTGACACTTGTATGAAATGATTAGCAAGTTCAGCTTTTAGTGTCTCTCACTAGTCCACAATTTTGATAGAATAAAATTGGAGATAATAACTATGTCACTGGATAGGTGGGTTTCAAAAAACCACAATCAGGTATACAAGATACACATAAAATTGTAGAATCTGGGTATCCACAAGTCAGAGGCCTCCTCCTCATTATCTCTACTCCCTCCTTCATTTCCTTCCTATCCTAATCCCTATAAATAAATTGATCAAGGTATCTAGAAGAAATTGACTCAGGATATTGGAGCTGTAATGCTACATCTGCCACTGATAAACTTTTAATTCTAAGAAAATTACAAATTAGAGCCTTTTGAGGTTTCTTTATCTATAAAATTAGGATAATGATAATTATACTCTTTACCTATAGGGTTGTTGTATAGAAGCTTTGGTACTATTATCATACTCTACTCATCCAAATAAAGTGAGGGAAGGGTAGCTTCTTGCATGTATGAGCAAATACATACTCTGTACTGTCATTATTATATCATTTTTATATCACAATGCTTTTTGATCTCACTTGATCATATAGCAATCCTGTGAAATGAACAGTGAAAATAATAATATCCTGTTTTATGAATCTGGAAAATGAAACTTAGAAAAAGTCAGGGGAATTGTCCAAGATGACAAAACTAAGTAATAGAGATAGAACTAAAAACCTCAGACTTTTGAACTGACCCATAGAGGAAATTGGATAGATTGAAAAGAATCTTTGTAGTTGGAAGCCCTGGTTTAAATCCTGATCTGTCACCATGTCGGACATACCCCTTAAACTCTGAGACCTTAGTTTCATCATCTATAAAATGAGGAATCTGAATAATCTCCAAGGTCCCTTCCATATCTAAATTTATATTCCTTTAATTACTCTACCTCTCTAGCTAAGTGATAGAAAGAGTTTATAAACACTTGAAAGCAAAGCACGATCAAATGTCCACTTTCCTTGAAGACAACAGTAATAATAATAATAAGGAGAAAAATGATAGCTCCTATTTTCATGGTTTTAATGCTTCCAAAGTATCTTATCCCTAAAAAATGAAGAAGCACTAGAATAACATCATCTTGTTTTTATAGATACTAAGACTAATCCCGGAAAGACTGAGTAACTTGCCCAAATTCACACAATTCTAAAGTGATGGAGGAAACAAAGATGTATTTTGTAAATCAAGGGGTTCCACGGTACCAAGAAGAAAGTAAGGAATTTGACCCTTAAGGATGCTGTTCTATCAGTCTCAGCCTTCATGTTTCTCTCATTTTGGGGAAGGAATTCTGAGTAAGCCAAGCCTGGACACCCATTGATGATGTTCTCTGCTAAGAGTTGGCTAGGTCATGAATATAGAGATGGAGAGCAGATGATTTTGCAAAAGCATTTCTTTGACAGCCTTCCATTTGTGATGTTCACTTAATGATAATTTTATAGTAAGCCAGAAATCAACTTAGTGCCAAATATTACCCAGCAGGAAAGAAAGACTTGCTTCAGGGTTCCCTCTGAAAAAAAAATTTAAAACCCTAGTCTATAATGATAGAAATGACAGCTCTACTGTTTCTTGTCTCAGTGAATGACTTTTTAAAGTATTCATGTAGTGCTAAGTAGGTGCCAGACACAGGGCTAAGTGTTGGGAAAGCAGATATAAAAAAGAGACAGTCTGACCTCAAGAAGCTTACATTATGCTCATGAAGAAGACACATTTAAGTTAGACACTGAGCAAGGAAGGGAGTTTTACATTGGGAAGTCACAAGGGTGATTAATAGAACCAGAAATCAATTCATCAATACAGAACACATGTGGAGTGGGCTATCTCAGTCAGATTTCATTTTAAGAAGGACACAAGTAAAGTATATTAGGTTCATTGGAAGATAACTAGAATGGTAAAGGGAGTAAAGATTCAACTCTGCAATGATCTGATATAGGAAATAAGTTCAGACAAGAAAAGATAAGTCTTAGGAAGGTCACACTAGCCAAATTCACTATTTTGCTTAATCCCAGAGATGAGAATTAAAACAAATGAATGAAAGTTTTATATAGTTAGATATTTTTCTTAGTCTAAAGAAAAACTACTTATCAATTAGAACTGTCTAAAAATGGAATGGGGCCCTCAAGTTCCCCATCACTGGTCTATGATCTACAGGAGTCTGTTTGATCCTTTGATGAGGGAGATAACATTCCACAGAGAGAAAGAACACTGACCCTGGAGCCAGGGGATTCAGATTTGAATATTGCCTCAGGTAATTTGTGGTTATTTCAAAATCAATTAACCTTCCTGGACCTCAGTATCCTCCTCTATAAAATGGAAGAAATGGAATAAATGGCTTCATAGGGCTTTTTTCATTTCTGAATCTATAATCCCATGATTCCTGTTAATGTTTAGCTTAGGCTTGATGAACTCTGAGATTCCTTGTAATTCTGATTCTTGTATTCTATATTCCCAAGACAGATGGGTCCAAAAATGGATTGACAGGCAAATGTAGATGTATCCACATAAGAAATGCTTAAACTTCGCTTTGTACTAATGTAAATTGTTTCTGTTCCACAACTGAAATAAGATATCAATCCCTTCATTTTCAAGGAAATATCAACTCCAAATATGTCTTGTAGTGCATGGCCTTCCAAATAATCACAGGGAGACATAGGTCCTGCTCTGACCTGCTTGGAGGTTGCCAGCCCCAAATATAATGTAGAATAAAAGGGTCAGGGGGATTATACTTTAAAATGAAAAATGTTTCTTTTCTCACAGGGAAGGCAAAAACCTTTGGCTATACCTACTTTTATTTATTGGGTAAATGGGTTAAAAATTAGTGGCATGATCATTCATGGCCTACTATCGACTCCATAAACATTAGCTGAAACAAGACCTGATATTTTGAGTAAATAATTGTATCATCTTCTTGAATGAATCTATCAATAATTCCATAAAATATTAATACAGAAGCACTCCCTAATGGTATAAAATGTTGGTATTCATCTGGGAGCATTTTGAAATATACAGCGAATATATTTGTATACTCACATATATGTTGGTATGCATGGATATATATGATTTCCAATGTGTATGTGTATATGATGCATTTGTGTACACATACAAACACACACACACACACACACATAGTCATTTCAATTATGTCCAACACTCTGTGACTCCATTTGGAATTTTCTTGGCAAAGATATTGGAGTGATTTGTCATTTCTTCTCCAGCTCATTTTACAAATTAAAGAACTGAGGCAAACAGTGTCAAGTGATTTGCCCAAAGTATCGAAGGCCAGATTAGATCTCAGGAAGATGTCTTCCTGGCTCTGTCATCAGATATATATATATATATATATATATGAATATTTATGTACATATTTTATATATATATAAAATATGTACATAAATATTCATAAAATTAATTCCTAATGGTAAAATGATCAATATCAATCAATAGCTATGCCTGAACAACAATAACAAATAGAAACACCAAAAAAGAGACATTTCAAATTTCAGTCCCAGAGTTTGAGAAATCTAGTTTTTTCTGCTTCAATAAATTTTCTCCCTTGTTTCCTTCCCTCCTCCAGGCAATTTTTCTGAAGTCCAGAATATAAGAGCCCTTTCCCCTTTGGATCAAGGGCAGTCTGTTGAAGACAATAGATCTCTTTATAGAATCATATTTTAAATGCACAAAGTAAAGTACTTAGGACTCTGAAGTCACATTAGAATGAAGATAGATATTGACAGATGATAGATTTTATTTTAATTAAAAAATACCAAGATAAGAGCTTGTTTTATTTTTTTTCTGTTCTTTGCAAAACAGTAGGGTTAAAGTGACTTGCTCAATCAAGTATCTAAAAGTGGACTTGAACTCAGATCATCTAGTTTCCAAGATCAATGCTCTATTCACTACCCCTATTTCTCCTAATTTTGTTGAAAGCTCTATCTTTTCCTTTGACTTTTTAATTCTCATTATGTCAGGATTCACTAGACTGATGAAGATTACAGCTATTAGGGACTTTAGACACCATGTAGGCCAGTTCCTCCTTTCTTAAAGAAGGAAAGAAATAAAATGGGGAATAGTACACTTCAGTTCACTTTATAATAGCAAAGCTAGCATAAGAGCCCACAGTTCCTGACTCCTCTCTCATGCTCTTCAACCCTATAAGAAGAAAAATGACAGTCTCAGTCATGCCCATGGCTGCATATCTGCAAATCCCTCTTTCATAGAGGAGATGCTGGTGAGTCTCTTCATTTTGAATTTTCTTTGATGATTTTTAGGCTCATAAATTTAGATCTAGAAGAGATCTTCAAGGTATTCTAATCTATTCCTTTATTTTATAATTAAGGAAACTGAGACCAAGACCACTGTAATGATTTGCCCATAGTGACACAGACAACAATAGTAGAACCAAAATTTGAACCCAGAATGTCTGATTCCAATTATGTAATTCTATTCAATATACCCCTGATTTTTCCAGCTGCTTATATAGAGTATCTTTTTTCATGTGTAAATATTTTGTGCCTAAATATATATATATTCAGTATATATATATATATATATTCAGTATATATATATATATATACATATACATATATGTGTGTGTGATGTATATATGTATACATGAATAACAGGCATTTCTTTCTCCCTCAGTAGAATGTATGATTCTTAAAGTCAAGGACTAGGTCATTTTTTCTTCTTATTTCAAGTGCCAGATATACAATAAAGTGCTTGATAAATGTTTCTTATTTGGGAAGATCTCAAAGAAGTTTGTCTCATGTATTTTTCATAAATGGATTTATTTATTTATTTATATGTAATCTATATTAATACTTTATGATATATATCTATAGGCATGAAATATATCTCATATTAGACTATACATTACTTGAAGATAGAGATCTGCATTTTTAAGTATTATTTTTCTAAGTAATTAATCCAGTATTCAATAGTTAGGGCATTACCAGAAAACAAGAGACACTGACTTTTCAACCCAAGTTCAAAATTCATGAATCAAGAGGTTTTCCCCATAATAATAATAAAAATAAATGTGAATTTCAGCTAGCCATGTAAGGAATGTTGCTATTATTAGTGCCTGTGCCCCAACTTGTGTGTTTGCCATTTAGAATGCTGAGTTTACACCACTTGTTTCCTTCTCTCCTTCCTTCCATACCTCCAACTTCTGATGAGTCTGTCACTTACTTAGGCAAACCAGGAGACCACTTAAATTCATTGGATCAGTGATGCAACCAATTATTGAGTCCAATCTCTTCCTAAGGTCCCAGACATACAGTTGTACACTTGAACACTTCAACACCTCCAATGTTAAGGTACTCATTATATCCTGACAGGTCCCATCCCACATTCAGACAGCTTAAATCATCAAAAAAATTTTTTTCTTTATTTAGTCAGTACCAGTTTTATCATTTCCTTCATTGAGAACAAGCAATAACTTTTGTCATTCTTTATGCCCCAATGTTTAGCAAAGAGTCTGAAACAAAAGGCAGTTACTGTACTAGCTGACTATCTAGTTAAAATGTACATCTTTGTAATTTCTGCAAATTAATCTTAATTCTGGACCACAGGAACATATTTCATCTCAAATATTTCATCTTCAAATATTTAATAATTGTGATCATGATCTCCTAAATCTTTTGTTCTCTGGGCTCATAACATTTTTAGCTCCATCAATCTTTCTTCAAAGATTCAAAGATCAATATCTTGATCTCCTTTGTGTAGATTCAGGCCAATTGACCATTTTAGAGTAAAGAATATTGAAATCCAGAATGGTGAATGTACTTGTCTAAAGTCACAAAATCAACAGGAACTTAGCTAGAACTTTGCCTAAGATTCTTCAACTTCAAGTCCAATGTCTTTTCCTTTATACCACTGGTGTCAAACTCAGATAGAAACGTGGGTCACTAAACTATACATAAAGATCTCTTTGTCTTGTATATTTTAGTAAACACTATAATAATATCAATCATGTTCTCTTATATTTTTGTTTATTTTTATGAAATATTTCCCAAGCGCATTTTAATCTGATTGGGCCAAGTCAAGAGGGTTGTGGGCTTCTACTGAGTTATTTACCATAGTGCATTGTAAAGTTGTTGGGGGGCATTTAGGTGGTGCAGTGGATAGAGCACCAGCCCTGGAGTCAGAAGTACCTGAGTTCAAATGTGGCCTCAGACACTTCATAATTACCTAGCTCTATGGCCTTAGGCAAGCTACTTAACCCCATTGCCTTGCAAAAACCTAAAAAAAAACTAGCAAATTTTTATTGGGTATCTGATTGATATTGAGAAGGGAATTAGGGATAGAAAGAAAAAAAATTAAACAAAGCTGAATACAAAAATCTTATAGCTTGTTATAGGGAATCTGGCATGAATATGAAAAATTAAAATGCTGAAAACTCCTATTTCTTTAGAGTTTATTAATTTAAAAAATAATTTGGTGAAATTTTATTAATAAAATTTTATTAATTTTATTAATAATAGTAGCTTAAGAATATCATTTTAAAATTTGAAAATCACTTTGCACACATTATCCCAGATGAGAGAAATGGGACCCAGAGAGCTCATAGAATTTGAGAGTAGAATGAGACCGCCATCCTTTCAAAGTCTTGAATACAAGAAAGAATGCCCCTTTCAACACATTCAATAGATGGCCATCTAGCATTTACTTGAAAAATACCATAGAGGAAGAAACTACTATGTCTCAAGGTGATGGGTTCACTTCTAGGAATTATGTTTTCTTTGTTCCTTCTCTCTGAATCTTTGAAAATTCTTTCCATTACTTTCTGCCCTCTGGGATCAAGTAGCATCAGTCTTTGCCAATACAATGAGTGTGACTTCTGTAAGTTTCATCCTCTCCACATTAAACAGCACAGTTCTCTTAGGCACTCTTCATATAGCCTGACCTCAAGGTCTTTCTAGCCATCCTGATTATTTTCATCCAGACATATTCCAATTTATCAATATCCTTCCAACAATTTAGCCTCCCTCACTATTGCCTCTTCTATTAATTGCCTGTTAATCCTGAATGTATTTTCACAACTGCAACCACTAATTGGTGAATTTCTGCCTAGGACCACTATTTCATGAAAAACCTCCTCTATCTCTGCATACTCCTTTCCTAGCACTATTCCTGACTCTTGAGACTTTTCCACCTTATCCTAACATGTAAAGCCTCCTTTCCACTCACCTCCCTTCCCAACCACCTTGTATGTGTTATCTTCCCCAACTGCAAGGTTTTTTTGAGACTAAGAAGACTCTCATCTCCCTCTTTTTCAGTCTCTCATCTCTCTCTCTCTCTCTCTCTCTCTCTCTCTCTCTCTCTTTGTGTCGATATGTCTCTCATTGTCTCTGACTTGCTCTCTCTCTGTCTCTCTGTTTCTCTCTGTCTGTCTGTCTTTCTGTCTGTCTTTCTGTCTAATCTATCCCTGTCTCTCTCTGTCTCTCTGTTTCTTTCTCATATTTGTATTCCTAGAACTTAGTGCTAGCAAATAATAAATATTTTTTAAATGTTCTATTTTTCTATCAATCCAAGATCTTTTTTAAGATTTTTTTGAGGGTGCTATTCTGTGTATTACAGCTTTCTCTGTCCCCCCAGCTTTGTGTCATCTGCAGATTTTATAAATATGCCATCTATACATTTTTCCAAGATTATATGACTTGACTAAGGTCACCCAGCTGGTAACGGAGCCAGGATTTATAATCATAATTTTATCAATCATAATTCAAGTTGCTTTTCCATAATTCTTAGTCATGTTTTTAAAAACTCTGGAAAATGTTTAAGTGCTAAGAAGCAAACAGGCTGGAATGAGAGATCCACAGAGAAAGAGATCAATTGTAGTTTGATCAATTGGGGAAGGCATTCTAGTGAATATGGCATACAAGCTAGGCCTTGAAGGCAAGCAAAAGTTTCTAAGAATTGGGAGGTGTGAATAAAAAGGAAAAACAGTACATTATAAGACAATTCACAAGACACACATTTCAGGTCTTCCTTTTTTAGCTATAAGCAATTTCCCAGAAATTACTTTTCCTGCTGGTTCCTCATTCATGGAGCCAGATTATAGCAATCAAGTGACCAAACTAAACTGGGAAAACTTTTCCTATATGTGTTTCACAGATAACCAAATGGCTTCCAGATTTCTCTCCTTTTGGATTTTTCTTGTTAAATCAGTTTTTCTGATTAGAAGGTGTGCCTTTTCCCATCACAAGTGTTTTCTTAGTAAAAAAAAAAATCCATATATCTTATTAGACTCTAGGAAATTTTCAAATTTAAGAATATCTATTGATTTTTGATATTTTATTGAATGAGTTTTTGTTGATATTTTATTTTTCCAAATACATGATATGAAAGTTTTTCCACATTTATCGATATTCATATGTATATTTTTAAGTTACAAAATTTCCTTCCATCTTCCCTTCCCACCCACCCCCATGCTCAGTAGCAAACAGGTTAATATTGTACATACATGACTGTGTTAAACATGCTTATAGATTCATAATTGTTCATATAAGGAATTAGAACTAAGGGAAAGAAATACATAAGAAATATTTTTAAAAAGTGAATATAGTGTTCATCAGATTCTGAAATAATCTGAGGATAGCATTGTCCATAGCTGGTCTCCTAGGTTTCTCCTATCTCTCTGAACTGCCGAGAGGAGCTGCATCCATAGAGGTTGATCATCTTACGATGTAGTTAATGTATAGAATGTTTTCTTGCTTCTTCTTCTTCCTCCTTTGCTCAGGTTCAGATCCTATAATTCATTCCATGCTTCTCTAGAGTCCAACCATTTATGGTTTCTTATAGAACAATAGTATTTTGTCATATCCATATACCATAACTTGTTCAACCGTTCTTCAAGTGATTGACATTCCCTCAATTTCCAATTCTTAGCCACTACAAAAATAGCTACTATGAGTATTTTGGAATGTATGCAATTTTTCCCATTTTTTATGATTATTCTGTATATAGACCTAGAATTGGAATTGTTGAGTCAAAGGGCATGAAGAGTTTTATTGTTCTTTGGCATAGTTCTATGTGAATCTCCAGAAATGCTGGGAGAATGAATTTGTTTGATTGTTTGTTCAAAGCATATGTATTGATCAGAAACAACTTTCTCATCCAGTGGATTAGGTTTGGAAGCTAAAAGTTAAGATTCTACTAATTATCATGAACTTTATTTGGGTTAGTTTTATGTAATGAAAAGTAAATTAGAGGAAATAAGAGGCAGAGGAAGATAAGTAACAGCCATTGTAAGACAAGTAAATAAAATATAGTGGGAAATTAGGAGGGAACAGGGTAGTATAGAAAAGAGGCATTTGGTATTCAGTCCAATAAATATTTATTAAGAAACTACTGAGTGAAAGGTATTATACTAGAGACTCAAATAATGAAACAGTATTTGCCCATGTTTCTCAAAGCTTTGCCTGTGGCATTTCCTTTCCCATTGTTTCAAGTTTAAACCTCTGACACTATGTGGACGCACAGAAGTTGGAAAGTTGGAAAAGATCTTAGGAATCTTCTAGAACCTAAGAGGAATCTTGTCCCTTTTTCAGAACAAAGTTGAGAGGGCCTTGTATAGTCATCTTCCAAGGGGCTTTGATGATGATGGTGGTTTGCCACAAATATTAACAAAATATTTGCATACTACATTGTTTAGAAAATATTTTCCACACATTATGCCATGTGATCCTTACAATAGACAAGTGGGCACATTCTACAAGTATTAATAGTCCTATTAACAAATAACGAAGCTGAATCTCAGAGGAGCAACCATTGACTTGTCCCTTGTCACACAAATAATGCAAATCAAAGACAAGATTTGAACTCAAGTCTCTCCTAATTATAACTGCTCTACCACACTTGGACAATGAGTTAACTATACTTCCTAAGGCCCTTCACCTTCCTCTGGACATAGTCCAGTGAACCAGTTTCTTTCCCAACTTATAGATCCCAGAAAAGTTTCAAACCCTTTTTATACTATCTGACCAGGGCTACAGTTTAAGGTCACATTAATGATTTCAGCTCTGATATCACACTGTGGACCAGTTTTCAGCTTCAAGTACACTACAAGGCTGGGTTATTTTTTTCAATTAAAATCCTATCTAAACTAGAGTGTTTGCCATTGAGGGGAGGGGGTTAGGAAGGAAAGGTAATATAAAAAATATAACTTTTAAATCGAAATTGGATGAATGTTGAAAAACTTTCATAACTTGTAATTAGAAAAAGAAAAGAAAAAAAAAAAAACCCAAGTCCTATATAACCATGACAGAGTCCATATGCTCTTGTGTATGTAAAACCCAAATATGATCCTCCATCTCTCTCCCTAATACGAAGAGAGAAGATTTTCATTCCCTGAATCTGTAAGATGTCCCTGAAAGACCTATAGCAAATGTTTAAAGCACCCCAAAGTTAGGGGTGAATTCCATTCTTCTGAAGTGGATAACTTCACGGATCCCCACCTTAGTGTAACTCTACTATGGAGCCTGGGTGTCTGCACTTGAGTGCATGTGTATTCATTAAGTACATGACTGCCCCCAGTCATACTCTGTAATACTGCTTAAGCTTCAAGGATAATGACCGCTTATTCAAATGTAATTAAGTTCATAATGTAGATACATTCCACTAAACGTTTGAGTTTCCATAATGTGGGCATTAATACAAATGCCTATTATTTGACAAAAGGCAAGTGGATTGTTAGCAGCTCTGGTGTTTGAACATTCTTACTGAGATACAAGAATTCTTAGTAGGCATTCAACTACACTCAGGGGGCTATGGAAAGCAAGCATGAATAGAAGAGAAAAGAAATAAACCATCTTTTGGCAAAGCAAAGAGAATTGAAATGGAAATCTTAAGACTTGAGAGGACATTAACCATTATCTAGTCCAATCCTGTGGTGAAGTGGAATAACGTGAACAACAATCATACAATTTGAGTTTGGAGAATGGCTACTTACTCCATCCTTGCATTGCACCTCCATGGGAAACTCACAGAGTGGTTTAGCCAAGAGATCAGTGAATTTTGAATGAAAAAATAATAACACATTTAGGCAGTTTCAAGTGTTCCAATGGTTAGATCCAAGAGTAGTCATTATTTATTATCAATTTAGAATGAGGTCTATATTATAGTACCCTAGAGATTTGTCCTTGCTCTATGTACTTTAGTACTTTTATTGGCTTTATCCAACACACAGATTGCTCAAAGCTAGGGAAATTAGCAAACACATTGGATTACAATCAGAAACCCAAAAGATCTAAATAGTTTAGGAAACTGGTCTGAATCTAATAGGTACTTTATTTGAGATAAATTGTAAACTCTTAAAATTGAGTTATGAAAAAGGGGGAAAATAGCTAAACATTATTTTCTGAAAGTTGTCTGGGGTTTTTTGTGGATTTCAAATTTAGCTTATAACAATAGTAAAAGGTGGCATAGCTGATCCCCCCCCCCAAAAAAAATAAATGTTAACTTTAAGGTCCATTAAGAAACATAGTGTTCATGATGAAAGGGCGATGGTTCAGTCATCCTCAGTCATATTGTATCCTGGTCAGTTCAAATCTGGATGTTTTTCTGGAAATATGTTTTAGAGAGGGCATTGATTAACCAGAGAACATGTGTGTGGGGGGGGAAGTGATAAGGATGATAAAGGCCTTGAAATCATGCCAATTGTTTAAAGGAACAAGGGATATTTATTTAACCTGGAGAGAGAAGATGTTACAAGAGATATGATAATTGTCATAAAATAATGGAAGGATCCTAGTATGGAGAAGAATTTAGACTGTATTCTGTGAGACAACAGACTGAAGAGTTAACAATTGAAGTTGCAAAGAAGCAAATTTCTACTTTGTGACAATTACATTTTCCTAACAATGAGAGTTTCCAAAAATAAAATGGACCACAACAGTAAGGAGTAGTTGCCCTCTTAAGACAGTTCTTCAAGGAGAGATTTGATGATGGATCACTTTGAGAAAAGTAATTCTTGTCCAAAGTAGGTGTCCTCTAAAGTTCCTTCTAACTCTCACATTTGGTGACTCTTGTATGGACACTCAACTTGGTATTTACTATTTTTTCTTGCTTCAATCCTATCATCAATGTGTTCTTTAGGTTCCTTATGTGTAAAATGAGCTGGTGGAATTAGATTATCTCTAATTCTCAGGCATTTTAAAATTATTTTGCATTCAAAGTACAGATGATCTAGTCATTTTGGATACCTTCCATTTTTAAGCTTTTCTTTATATCATACCAAAATTATACTTTTTCAAGCTCAAAGGAGCAATCATCCCTTCATCAAGTCAGAGACAATTGGATGTATTGAATAAAGGAAAGGAAGAGGAAGGAGTAAAGATTCAAAGCTGGCCTCTGACAATTCTATATACTATAAACTAAGTGTTTTACAGATATTTTCTGATTTAACAGAAAGCTTAAATTGAAGACAATAAGGGAAGAATTTGAATTCTCAGTATTTGAACTCAAGTTTTCTAGAAATAACATATAGACACTTACTAGGTATGTGGCCTGGGTCAAGTCACTTCTCTGGACCTTAGTTTCTCCAACTGTAAAAGGGAAGTAATAATAGCACCTCCTTCCCAGAATCTTTCTGAGGATCCAATGAGATAATACATGTAAAATGCCTTGTAAATATTAAAGTGTTATAAACATGTTTAACTATTTTTCTAATCTAAGCCTATCATTTTATGTTTGAGGAAGTTTAAGCAAAGAGGGATTTGATAAATATCTTAAATATCACCTCCAGTGAGGAACTGATAGAACTGGGATATGGCTTCCAAAGTTCATACTTTTTCCATTATTCCATTCCATTTTCCACCACCCAGTTCAGGAGTTCTTAATCTTTTTTTGTGTCACAGATCCCTGTGGCAATTTGGGAAAGAC
Organism: Macrotis lagotis; assembly: GCF_037893015.1. Classification (NCBI taxonomy): domain Eukaryota; kingdom Metazoa; phylum Chordata; class Mammalia; order Peramelemorphia; family Peramelidae; genus Macrotis; species Macrotis lagotis. The sequence goes on along the minus strand of NC_133658.1, from coordinate 807,448,437 downwards.
TTGGTACTCAGGAGAGGACTTTTAAATAATGGAAAGAAATGCTAAGGATGGCATTTTTTCCTCTCATCCAAGTTTATGAATTTCCTAAAATCAATAGATCAAGTTAAAAACTAATATCCAACTGTCTCCTCATAGTAAAAGGAAAGCTTTCAGATCTGGGAACTCATGTTTACACTCTTTTCTTTGAGGAAAAATTTTGAATTTGAATCTGTCCAGGAGACATACTAACTGGGCAAGTAACTTAACCCTTGCCTGCTTCTTTCCTTAATAGGGTTGTTCCAGGGTTGTTGTGAGGACTCAATGAGATAATACCTGAAAGTTGTTAGTACATACAGTAAGTGCTTAATAAGTACTCATCTCTTTCCTTCCTTAGATTTAAAGGTTTAGAGATTCAAGCCAAGCAGACCTTGGATTAAAATTGCAGTTTGCTTTGTGGTTTACTAAAATAATCCATGTCCAGCCCTTTAGATTGTCACTCCTCTGACATCTGTGTGACCTTGGATAAGTCTCTTCCCTTCTCAGAACATACTTCTTTTTTGGTTATTGTCATATACCATCATACTCACAAACACATAGATACATACACATAGAAAGAAGCACATATAGGCATACATTCTGAGGTCCCAGACACTGACTTAAACACTTGCTTTCCTTAGAAACCATATTAGTAGTCAGGGGTTGTTATCCATTCAAGTATGCTTTTTAGTAAAGAGTCTGACCTGACTTTTCTCCTCAGTAGTTTGAAGATTCTCTTCTCTTCCATTTTTCAAAAATATTAGATCATTAACCCCTTCTTCAGTCTTCTTTTCTCCATGATATTATTCAGAAATCACACGCACCAGTTCTTTCAGTACCTGAGGAAAGAATTATTTTGTCCTTGGGTACACTTTCTCTCTCTTCCTCCTTCCCTGATTCCTCTAACCCCACAAATTTCCAAGTCCCTGACATTAGTGAATGCTGGAATTAAGAACCCAAAGTCAGGGACTTGGGTTAATTGCCTTGCCTAAATTCAGGTATAATAAGTGTATTCATTGCCAGAATCAGGATTTGAATGCGGACCTTCTGACTCTCAAAAAAATATAACATACTTCCTCCTTTCAATTTATGTTGAAGTCCTTTGTAAGTAACAGAATTCAAGTGCTTCCATTCTTGGCCCTAAATAATCCAACAGTGTTTGACATTTTCAGAGGGCTTTCATGTTTAGCCTGTGTGTTTCACCTATCCATCTGAGTCGATGGAAGTTCAACCTAGGAAATGTCTCTTGGAAAATTAGAAAAGGACAACTGATCACTCTCATGGGCCACAGGGACTCATTTTCTTTATAGTCTTGGAAGAAAGGACTGACAGAAATCTCTTGACAAACCCAGCAGCTGTTGGGGCCTCTAGGAAAGTGGATGCTTTTAATGGAAGTTCCTGGTGTTGGAGTTCATTTATTCATCTCAACTGTGACACCCCACTGCCCCTGGCGCCTGGGCCAGCAGACAGCTCTCACCAAACAGCATTTTGATGAGTTTGGCGTAATTGAGTCTGAAGGAGAAGGATTATATCTTCTTCTAGATTCATTTGGGATTAACTGGCAGGGGGGGAAAAACCAGAATTGGAAGAAGAAAATAGCTTTGGAAACACTTGAAGTCTCTCCTTTCCTTTCTTTCATTTGACTTCCTTGGCTAATTGCCCAGATCCCTATTTGGCTATTCTCTATACTCCTTCATCTATGTCTACTCCCACCTCATCAAATACATTTTTTCCCTAAAAGTTGCTAGTATCACAGGTGACTAGAAAGAGGGTTGAAGTTGGAGTTAGAAAATCCAAATTCAAACACTGACTCTGCATCTTCCTACCTGTGTGAGATTGGGCAACTCAACTCACCTTTCTCAGTTTATAAAAAGGAACTATGTGGTATAATGGTTAGAAGAACAGAATTTGAGTCAGGAAAAAATTGGAGTTTGAATCTGATCTTACAAATGAATTAGCTATATAAACTTGGGCAAGTCACTTAGTCACTGTCTGAAATCTCAACTTCCTCATCTATAAAATGACCATAATAATAATAACTAAAGCCTGCCAAGGATGTAATCAGGATTAAATAAAATAATATTTGGAAATCATTCTGTAAACCTTGAAGCATTATATAAATACTGTCTTTAATAATTATGGGGATTATTATCTTAAGATGAGGATAATATTGCATTGCTTACTTTATAGGATGTTTGTGAGGAAAATGTTTTGCAGACTTAAAGTGATATGTAAATGTGAATTATTGATTTGAAGGTAAATGTAAAGTAAAGTAAAGGCTGATCATTCAGTCTTTAACCCATGGTCTGGCACACAGTAAGTAAATGTTTATTGACTTGACTCAGTCTTAGGCAATTTGTGAGTCCATTCCTTTAATAGGCTATGAGCTTCCAAGGAAAGCCCCCCTCAGAGAAAATCATCTGCTAAAGTAAAATTAAAACAATTTGTATTAAGTAGGGTCCTAAAAATCACATTCTAGGCATAGTGGGATAGTATTTGATAGGTAAAGGCCTAACACCAATATTACAGTACTAGCATTATGTATTCCATCTTGGGGCAAAAAAAGGCTCTTTTAAGACACTGAACCATTAATAAAAGAAGGAATATTTAGCCCTAATATAGCAGGTGTATGCAATAAGGAAAAGATGGCAATTAGATTCTATCATTATGGTCCCTATTTCAATATAGAAATATCTTTCTCCAGTAGTACAGAGCATAGTGACACTTGGGGTCTTCAGTTAGATGACTCCAACACATTGGAGGGGCTTCATAGAGGTGGGGACTCTTATACCCCTAGATCATCAGGAAACCACATCAATGCAGTCAAAAGCCACCAAAATCTGTGATAAGGAAGCCTGAATTGATCTTTGCACTACACTTTGATTATTCAAATCCTGGCTTTGTCAACTTTTTTTCATCCATCTTGGGGTCAGAGGGATGGGGAGCAGGAAGGAGAGAGAAGGGAGTTTAGGTGGATATTAGTCCTATCTCAAAAACAGTAAAAGGATGAATTTCCTATAGTTGAAGGAGTCCTGGGATTCTTTCAAGCAATATCATCACATCTTTCTAACTTCCTTCCTTCCCTTCCCTCCTTCCTTCCTTCCTTCCTTCCTTCCTTCCTTCCTTCCTTCCTTCCTTCCTTCCTTCCTTCCTTCCTTCCTTCCTTCCTTCCTTCCTTCCTAATTTGTCTCCTCCTTTCTCTTCTCTCCTCTCCACTAAAAATTACAGAATTTCCTAGTTAGTGATGGAATTCTGTAACATAACTTGGTACAATTTCCACATTATGAGTGGTAAAGAAATGTATTCAACATATAGAAATAAGCTTGCTCTAATAGGTTCAGGAATCATCAAATTTAAAATCTGTTGAAAAGTGGTTGGATATAATAAAGGCTAGACCTAGGGAAAAAAGTCTGTTCATCAAAGTGTCTTCTAATCTTCAATATATTACGTGGTTGCATGATGAATAATTAAATATTATGTATCAAAATTTTGTGGATTCAATGCCAAATCATGTCAAATAAATGACAATAGCAAAAGGATATACTTTTTAAATGTTTTTGAAGCTATAAAAGTTGTAAGGTTTGTTACTTGATAAGTTTAATTTTTAATTGTCTCAAGTAATCCAAACACAACTGCCTGTTTCATTTTTTGTTCTCATTGACCAAAATTAGACATTGCAGTTAATTTGAGTTGACTACAAAGGTGCTATTTTCATTCATGTTATTAAAATTCTGTACATTTTTTCTCTTCTTTTAGCATTCAGCATTATTTTGAACAAATTGTTTTATGTTTAATCATTTGGAGAAGAACTATTCTATTAAATTCATAGAACACAATGCATTTAAACATTTGACAAACTATGGGAAGTTACTTTATTACCAGTGTTGTTATTTTTAGTTTGCTTTTTGCTATCTCAAAAAATTTAACTGTGACTAGTTTGGTATATGCAACCTTTCTTTCTATCTTTGACTCCTTGGTTTGTGACCAGCAGTGAGATTACTAGATCAAAAGATAGGAATGGTGTAATGAATAAATTATAATTCTATAGCTGTCAAAAGTCATAATAATCTAAAGAAGTATAAAGGGCATGTTATCATACTCATTTTATTTTTTAAAATTTTTATCTATTCTTTTAATTATTTTATTTATTTAAGACAATGGGGTTTAAATGACTTGCCCAAGGTCATACAACTAGGCAATTATTAAGTGTCTGAGGTCATATTTGAACTCAGGTCCTCCTGACTCCAGAGGCAGTATTCTATCCACTGTGCCACCTAGCTGCCTCTTATTCATTCATTCATTCATTCAATCATCTGTCCATCTATTTATTTGTTTGTTAATTTATTTATCTATGCATTCATCCATTCATCCACTTATTTATTTATTTATTTATTCATCTGTCCATCTATTTATTTGTTTGTTTATTTATTTATCTATTCATTCATTCATTTATTAATTTATAAAATTATTTATTTATTTGTTAGTCTATGCTTTTATTTTACTTCTAGGTGTACTTTTCTCTTCTCTTTTACCATGACCTTAGTCAGCATTTTACTTGTGCCATTGCATCAAGTGATGAAAAATGTTAAAAATAAAATATTGAATATGTCTGACAGTTTCATACTTATTTCATGAATAAGGAAACTGAATTTCATAGAAGTGAATTGCCTTGAGCAGAGTCACCCAAGAGGAGCCAAGACTGCAAACAAAATATTGACTCCAAACCTGGGGCTTTTACTATTAGAATCTAGTCAATGAGTAAGCTGGCCACTTAAACTCTATGGTATTGCCTCTACTGCACAAACAAACCCATCGGGGTGCTGAATAATGAGAGTTCTGATGTGCAGTGCTGGAGAGAATTTTTCTTTTTTTTTTTTGCAAGGCAGTGGGGTAAAGTGACTTGCCCAAGGTCACACAGCTAGGTGATTATGTGTCTGAGGTCACATTTGAACTCAGGTCCTCCTGACTCCAGGGCCAGTGTTCTATCTACTGCTCCACGTAGCTTCCCCCTGGAGGGAATTTTTCTACATTGTCTCTGAGTATTTACTGATCAGGAGAGTTGTATAGACATTTCTAAGTATCTTTAATTTAAAGAAAGAAGAAAAAAACATTAAAACTCAAAAGTTGGCAGAGTGATTGAAGTACTGGATATAGAGTCAGGATGATCTGAATTCAAATATTACCTTAGACACTTACTAGCTATATGAATGTAGGCATTCAACTTTTATCTGTCTCAGTTTTCTTAACTATTAAAAGCTATTAAAAGGAATTAATAATAATAGCACCTACCTCCAAGAGTAAGGGTCAAATGAGATATTGAGTGCTTAACACAATAGCTAGTTCATAGTCAGTGCTTAATAAAAACTTATTTCCTTCCTTCAAACATTCTCTGTTACAATTCTTTGCTGACACATAAATCTCCTCTACAATATCAGTGGCAAGAGATTTAGCTTCTATTTCAACATTTCCATTTATGTTCAGTTCACTCTCTTAGATGCAGCCCAATCTGTTATATCAACTCTCTAATTATGAGAAAGTTCCTTCTTAGTTGAGCCAAATTTGTTTCTCTTTCACCTCCATCCATTGGGGCTACTCCTGAAACCAAATGGAATGATATCAAGGAAGGACAATATTATTGTAGTCCAATAGCTTTGACAAAGGGGACTTTCATTGTGATTACTTCCTCCACTGATTGACACCAATCAATTGACAACAATTTCAAATATATATATAAAAAAAAAAGATAGAGTACTAAGGGATTAAGCAGCTAGCCAGGCTCCAGAGTCAGTATGTGTGTTAGAGGCCAGCCAAAACCTATCTCTTGCTGACATCTGGCTCCTTGGTTTGCCTTCTGCCTACCACACCATGCTTCTAGATGTCAGTCTACTGGAAACCTCTAAAGCTGAAACTCAAGATGATACTAAAGTCTTTTTGGTAGCTTTTCTTGATTTTTTCTTTATTGAACTGCTTCCTCTGAGACTTAAGATTTAAAATCCACCTTTCCTGGCCTGATTGCCAAGGCAGACATACTTTGCCTCTAAGGACCCAAGAAAATAATTTTCAGAGTAATTGGCATCACAAACAACTTTAGAATTTCATATATTGTTTAACTTGAACATCTCAAAGTTATGACCAGAGGAAGCCAAGTACAACAGAAAGCAGACACAATGAAGCACAAAAGGGAAATGAGGCATCTTTCCTGACAGTCCTTCCTGGTGAATGATCCCTGAAATATTTCTTATCTTAATGTCTTTTCTATCACCTTCCAAATGTCATGGTCATGGACAAAACCAGGAAAGAAAGTAGTCAAGGACTTAGGATGCAGTAAAAATCCCCTTGCCAAGAAATAGAATGCAATGGTAAGCTTCCATCCTTATGTATTTGAAAAATAGAAATTTGATTTTATCACTATGGAGTGCTCTCTCTACCAATGCAAATCAGCACCTCCTCTTCAATTTAAAATTTAAAGATTTGCCTGAGGAATTGAGAGATTGTGACTTGCCTAAGGTCATACAGTTAATATGTATCAGAGGCAAAACTGGAACCCAATTCTTGATTCCAAGACAAACTCCCTAATCACTCCATTGCCACAGAGTGAACCAGGAAAAGTCACCATCATAGTAATATCCTAAAAAATGGACTCCATCAGTGTAGAGATTCCATCTACCAATGTAGGTCATGACCATTTAATTACCTTAGGAAGTCAATCAATCAATTAACCAACTAACTGATAAGCACTTATTAAACACTTTGCTCAGCAGTCAACATCTCTAAGCCAAACCTAAACAAAAACATCTAATGCCCCATATCCAGCAAGTCGTCTTCTAGCCTCTGTTAGCACACAGTCAATTAAGAAAGATCTATTTGGGACAGCTAGGTGGTGCAGTGGATAGAGCACCGGCCCTGGAGCCAAGAGTACCTGGGTTCAAATCCAGCCTCGGGCACTTAATAATAATTACCTAGCTGTGTGGCCTTGGGCAAGTCACTTAACCCCATTGCCTTGTCAAAAAAAAGATACATTCTCTCCACTTTGGAATGATAACTTGAAATGTAGAGGAGTTCCATTTTTTTTTTGTTTTAAATTTATCAGACATGAAGCCCCTATTCACTTAATTGCAACTTCCATTCATTAGAAAAATAGCTAGTACAGTGACTGGAGTAATAGAGCACAGATTTGGAATTAGAAAGACATGGACTGAGGAAGACTTCCTATAAAATACTAGATTTTAGTTGAGACAGGAAGCCAGAGAGTTCAGTAGGAGTAGAAAAGAGAGAATGCTTCAGGCATAAGGAGCAGTCATAGAAAATTCCTGGATTCAAGAGATGGAAAATCTTGTTCCTGGGACATTCAGCAAGCCACTGTCACTGAAGACTAAGTTATGAAGGGATTTGAACTCCAAAAGAACATTTTGTATTTACTCTTAAAGACAATAAGAAAATACAGGAGTTTATTGGCAGGGGGCAGTAGGGGTGATCTGCACTTTAAGAAAATCATTTTTGTGACTAAATGAAGGATTGATTAGAGTCAGGAGAGACATAAAGTTGGCAGACCCATCCACATCATATGATCACAATTCAGACTTTTAGTTATAAAAAAACTGTACCAAAGTACTGACTCTGGCAAAGAAAAGAAGGGGGTGTATTTGAGAGATATTGCAAAGGAGAAATTATCTGGTCTCATCAACAGATTGAATTGTGAGGAGTTGAAGATGAACCTCAGAGGACTGCATTGTCTTCTACTATATGAAGAAGAGTAGGAAAGAAAAATGATGATTTCTGATTAGAATATGTTGAGTTTTAAGATGTCCAATAGACATGAAAACTAGTTGGAGATGATCATCAGAAGGTTGGTGCAAGATAGGTAGATTTGAGATTCAACCTCAGAGGTGCTAATTAAACCCACAGGAGAAGATGAGATCATTGAATGAAGTGGTATAGAGGATGGATAGAAGAAGCCCCAGGTCAGAATCAGATAATCAAAACCAATAAACATTATATATCAGTCATTGTACAAAGTCAACACAGGGGAAACAAAGCAACAGCAGCCACAACAAAAAGACACAATCCAGGGGAAACAATACATAAAAAGAAGTTGAAATGTTAGGATTTGGCAGAGATGGAGGAAGAGCAAAAGGCAATCCAATATAAGGATGTAAAGATGAAGTCATGTACCTTAGGAAAGAAAATGAGCAGAGAAGATCAGGATTTTGGAATTGGTTTCATTTTGCAGAATGATGTATTTCTGGAAACCCTGAAGTTCAGTAAGGCAAGCAGGTAGAAAACAATCAGAATTCCCTGGGTGCTCTTAATAATGGAGAATCAGGAACTGTGCTGAGGACCTCTCCAATGGTCATTCTCCAATATCTATTCATTGGAGGAAGGCTCCTTCTATTCTCTAGCCTCTCCAACAAGAGAAAATGGAGAGACTCTAGGGCCAGGGGGTGCTGAGAAGAGATGAGTATCAAAGATGATTAATCTTACAGAACAATGAGTATCTGGAGATCATGAATTCTAGGAAATTATCCAACTAACTGATAAGCACTTACTAAACACTTTAATTTGCTCAGCAGTCAACATCTTCAAGCCAAACCTAAAGAAAAACATCTATTGCCCCATTAAAAGAAGTAGACTGGTACCTTAGTGAAAGCAAAGTGGTAAATGATGTACATTCCTATGCTTCTACAGGGTTTATCCATAAAATATTAAGGGAACATGAAGACATTTGGCAACTTGGAGAGGTGTTCTGTGGAGGATTTGCTGAAGAACATACAAAACCTATTACCCACATAAAGAAAGTAAAAGACTTTGAATTCAAAATTTTTGCCTATAAATCCAGAAGTTTTTGCAAGACATAAGAGTTCTTTTGCAGTGTCAGGCCGGAGAAGGATTAAGATTGTTTCAATGAACACTGATGTGTGTCAGAAGATTTGGATGCTTTATAGGATATAATTGATGCATCTTACAGTCTTGTGGGGCGGAAGGGTAGTAGAGAAAAGAAAGAAATGAGCTCTCAATGACTCACAATTATCTTTAGACAAAATACCTCTTATTTAATATCTTCTGCAATTTGACTTCAAGGAACCTTTATAGCCTTATTTCATATATATCTCCTCCATTCCATTTAACCACCCTGAACTTTACTTTCCTTATCAGTGAGAATGGATTAGATCAGGGACTGGGAATGTCCAGTCCACAAAGTCATTTTGTTTGGCATTGTCAAGGCAACCTCAGGTAGGATTTGAAATTCAATAAATTTAGGAGCTTTTTAGAGATTAATTAATTAAAAGTTTGACCAAATATAGCAGGTAAATTTTTAAGTTGACAATTTGGTGTGGTACCCAAATGATGTTGTAAATATCCAAATGACCCTTGATAGAAAAAATGATTCCCCACCCCTGGACTAGATGGTCTTTGGGAACTTCCTCTGATGCTACATATTTCAGCAACACTGGATAACTGACTAGTTCCTGAACTTAACAATTTATAATTTTGTGTGTGTGTGTGTGTGTGTGTCTAGTCAAAGACTCTCCATAGTCCCTACTCCTACCCCATGAATGGAATGCATTTCACTTTTACTTAGAATTCTCATTTTATTTTAAGACTCAGCACAATGTCATCATCATGGAAATTCTTTCCTTGATTTCCCCAAGATTAGCTGTCTTTCTCCCTGCTCAAAGTACACTGAATTAACTTGTCTAGGTTAAGGCTGTGTCCCTACCACTAGGATGCAAGCTTTATAAGGGAAGGGTGTACTTCAATTAAACTATGCAACTCTTGGTACCAAGCCAGTGTCTTGCATATGCCAGCAACTAATTTTTGGTGAGTTGAATAGAACTGGAACACATGAAATAATTAGAGAGCAAATGGAGAAAGGAAATAATTATATGCTAAATTATGTGGTAAAGAGTGAGGAATGGGGAAGTAGACAAGAAGGACTTCAAGTAACAGTTCTACTGAGTTGCATAGGATCAGTAGGATTTGAAAAGAAAGTGAGTATATAAAAAGAAAGGACTTTCCAAAGAAAGAGCCTAGAGAACAGTAATAACCTGATCCAATATTGGCACCAAATTGACTAGGATAGAGAATATATTGGGAAGTGAGGAAAAATACATTTGTCCCTGGAGGATAAAACCAGAGTACAGAGATATTTTAGAGCAGTTTCTCTTGAGTCTCTTAATTTTTTACTTGTTTGTATTTATTTAGCTGGTATTTATTTAATTGCTAATACAGTTTTGCAGAGATTATTCAACAAGAAAATTCATTAAACTCTATTACAACAACCACACAAATTAATATTTCATTGTTCTTCCTTAGCAAAGCCTCCCTACCTTGCCTGTGCATGTTTTTGAACAATTACTGGACAACCTACTTAAGCACCAATTAGGGTAAACTTTTAATTTCCCATTTAATTAGTCTTCCTTATACTTGCTACTTAATATCCATGAACCAACCCTACTCTATGGACTGATTCCCTACTACTTATGAAACTACTTGCTGCAAGTCCTGAACATTCACAATATGTTCTCCTAAAGGATAGTACTGGGGTCAGTTTTGTCCAATGTTCTGTTCAGTCCAAGGCTAAGAAGGAAAGACATTGATACAGACCCTGGGTGGGGGGGGGGGGGACTGTGTAAATTCACCTTTGAGCTTGGTTTTCAGTCTCTTCTCAGGATGAATTTTTTAACAGGGTATATTCAGTTTCTCATGGTAAAGCACAGTAAAAGAATCTGAGGGAGAAGCAAACAGTATGCTTTACAGGAAACCAGATATTTTGACAGATTGGCTGCATTCATTTGGTGTTCAAAGGATACAGGAAGTCTTTATGGGAACAGTTGGTACTGACATCTTACTTCAGACACTAACATACAGGGGCATTCTTCCTAATCTTTCACAGTCTAGCTCCCTGTTTGCCTCTATTAGTCAAAATTGCAGCCAGTTGGCATTCTTTGAGAGTAGTGTAATGGATATTTCTCACTCTAATTATTTTTTGCCTAGAATGCCCTCCCTTGAAGGAAGGCAGCATTGAGGTATATTAAAAGTGGTGACTCTGTAGTTACAGGCTTTGAATTCAAATCCCACTCCTGATGTTTATTCCTTATGTGACTTTAGACAAATCACTCAACTTCCTTTGGTCTTTATATACTCATTTTTTGTAAAATGGGAGCTGGAATAAATGAAGTTTAGATCAGTATATGATGACTCTTTGATTCTATGATGTTATCTCACTTATACCTGACCTTTAGAACATAAAACCATAGAAGAAGGAGAATGAGGGAAAGAATCTGAGAACACAGAATATGAAAACTAGATATGCTCTTCAACATAGAATATAAAAGCTTGGAATATAGGGTATTTAAAATGACTGGCATACAATTGTATTTAGTAAATGCTTGTTGAATTGATCTGAATGCAAGAGACCTCAGAATATAGAATATTAATGCTAGAAGGAGCTTGTATCACAGAATTTTAGAGCTGGAAGAGACCTTAGAAGGTAGGTTAGAACTTAGAATTTTAGAAATGGAGAGGACCTTAGAACAAAGAGCTTGGAACACAGGTCATTAGAGTCTGGTAGATTCTTTAAATAAAACAGTCAAAGCATCTTAATCTGATGACTTCTTTTTATAGGGGGAAGGGAAAGGGAAATATGACTTGGTCCAAGGTCACATAGGTAGTTAGCAGCAGACATAAGAACCCAGGTCTCCAAAGACCCAGTCATAGTACGCTGCCCTCTAAGACCATTTCTTCTCTTAGGTAGACTTCTCTGATATCTCCAATTCTGTTCTCCTATGCCTAATACCCTTATGATTTTTTTAAAGTTGTTTCCATCATTACCTACTCTTTGTGATCCTATTTAGGGTTTTCTTGGCAGAGATACTGGAGTGGTTTGCCATTTCCTTCTCCCAGTCATTTTATGGATGAAGAAACTGAGGTAAAGACAGTTAATTGATTTGCTCAAGATCACACAGAGGTATCTGAGGTCAATTTTGAACTCAGATCCTCTAGACTCCTAGTGAAGCATTCTATCCACTGTGCCACCTAGCTGCCCAATGTCTCTTGCAATATCCACTTACCTGATGTCTTTCCTCATGGATTATCAGCATTTTGAGGGAAAAGAACAAAACTTAGTTATTTTTGTATTCCGCTACTATCCTTGATACACAGTGGAGTTTTAATAAATTATTGTAAAAATGAATTGTGGTGAAATATATGCATCTAGATGGATGTCTAGCGAAACCAACCTTGGGTTTATTGATTATTTTCTTTGCTTCCTACACTGTCTCTTTTTTTCCAACCTGTTTGCTCCTCACTTGTGTTTCCCATTACCATTCCCTCCAGCAAGGGCCATTGTTTAACTTTGCATTGCTTTCCTATGGCTGCCAAATAATCCACATGAAAGTTTTGATATCAGATAAAAGTTTTAAGGATCATAGGATTTTAGAAGATCATCTAGTCCATCTTACACATAAGGAAATTGATTCCCAGATAGATGAAGCAAAAAATAAAAGTGAGCAATAATAGAGCTAAGATCTGAACCTGAGTCTTCAGACTCTAAATCCAGGGTTCTCTTTATGCTAACTCACATACACTTTGACTCATAGACACCATTAAGAATTTCTGAATGCTCTCCCTCATCATTGGCACAATCTCCTCAGTTTCCTGAAAGTTCCAGCAAAAATCTCATCTTCTACAAGAAATCTTCTCCAATCTCTCTTCATTTAGTGCATTTACAGTGACATAATTTCCTATTTATCCCATATATAGCTTATTGACACATAGATGTCTGCCTGTTATTTCCTTCATTAGGTTCGGAGCTCCCCGAAGGCAAGGACTGACAATCTTTTGTCTTTGTATAGCCTAGTGCACAGTTGGCACTTTATAAATATTTATCAACTGACTGAATTTTTGTAAAAAAAAAAACTGTTTTCAATCTGAACAATAAGTAAAATGATTTAAAATAGTGAAATAAAACAAAGGTGGATGGTGCTACGGCTCTCCTATTTTTGTTCTTTATATATAACAACAAGTCTTAAGAAAGTTTACATAATATTCACTAACCTAGAAGCCATGTAAATTTAAGTGAATTTGTTTAAGCTTTCAGCTTTAAAAATAAAGTTTGGTTGTTTCCAAGGGAAAGTAGATGAATATTCATCAGATTACCATGCATAGGGAGAGACCTGAGGGGACTTTGGAAAGGGAAAATGGTAGCTTGAAAAAACAGTAGTTCCCTAGGCTCCATTTATCTTCTGAGGCATTGAAAGAGGCATCATGCCCAGGTAAAGAGGCTACTGATCTTGGAGCAGGAAACAGACCGACATTGTGGACCAGAGTCGAATATTTAATACTGACATTTCTTAATTATATAACCCCGAGCAAGTCACAAATAGATTTTGAACTGCTTTTGTAGAGAGAGTGAAATGGTTAAAACTGTCTATGAACCAAGGGCAAATTGGCAGCACTAAAGGACTCACCAATGAATACCATTCATGACTTTTTAGTCTATTGACTTGATGACATCTAATTGGATTCCACAGAGACATTTTTGGTAGTTATCCAGGTCATCAGTAATGTCCCTGTTTGGGAAATTGTTACCTACTTGACCTCTGAATAAATTAACTAAGTTGAGATAAAAACCAAGTAGCTGCTGTGAGTATATGCATATATGTACATATCCACATGCATACATATATATATAAATGTGTATTGCACTATATATATATATATATTTATATACATGCATATTTCTATGGGTACCTATGTATAATAAAAATATACATGACTGTTTATATGTAAACTTAGGTATAATATACATATGCATGCACTATGTGTATATACTTGTGGACAAAAAACAGGCACATAATATACATATGCATCATACTTGTGCTTATATATAACAAGGACAGACACATGTACACCCATGCATGAAACACATGTGTACAATATTCATACACATGTGTTATATACACACAAGAACAAGCATGTACGTGCATATACTCAGGTATAATATGTATGCATGTTGCATATGTGTGTGTCCATAGAGAATATATATATCCAAGCCTTTCAGTATATGTGCACATATATTGGATGCATGGGCACACAGGTATATGTGTAGTGTACACATGCACACCTGTATGCACGCATCCTCATATGTATAAATGAACTCATGCATTATATAAGACATACATGCATGTACATGTGTTCTCATGTGTGGTGTATATTTTTTATATGGGCATTTACAGATAATATACATGTGTGAGTTATATATATATATATTTGTGTATAATATATTCTTGTAAGTTTAAACTGCATAGATACGCAAGTGCATATTTACATAACCTATCTCTATGTACAAGAATATCTAACAGCAATTTCTAGATTTCTTCTTTCCTTTTAAGGAAGTTGCAATCTCATGGTGGCATGTTTTTCACTTTTGTAATTGCTTCCTCAGTTGGCTGGAAAATCATTCTCCCAGGCTTAGTTAATTTGTTAGGTAATTTGCTTAACACCCTAGGATGCAAATCATCTAGATTGTCTTATCAGTGCATACAAGTTTTCTAAGAGTTCTTTACCTGATCTTTTTTAGTACCTATTTTTAAAGGGGCTTTCATTAACTTCTCATTCTCCTACTTCTTTCCTCCATGAAAATGATTCAGTCTCACAGTCATTTTAAACTTAGTCTAAACTGGTTTTAAGATTCATTCATTTAGACTAAATTCACTGGTCAAATTCAGCTAACAATAATAACAGCAAAACTGACCAAATTCTCTCAAATTTCTACTTTGCAAATGGCAGACAAAATAGACTAAGCCCAGATTGAGAAGATCAGGTCTTTCCATTTCTACCATTTACTAAGTGCTATATGACCATCTATAAATTGATTTTCATTACTGATCCTCAGATTGTTCGACTTTTGTTCACACAAAAATATTGTGTTAAGTACTGGGAATATAATTACAGCCAAAAGAAAGCACCTTGATCTCAAGGTGCTCATATTCTAATGGTAGAAGAAAATCTTTTGGTAGTTAAAAGCTAAAAAGGGGGGGTTGGGGGAGTAGGGAAAGAAGATAACCACATGAGGGCATCATGGAATCAGAACCAGTTCTTCCCAATATAGAGGCACTAGGAAGAAATCATCAATTGAAGGTTACAAGGGCAGGTAGGTATTCCAGGGTAAGAAGGTTACAGATACTGAGGGAAGTTTAAGGTAGTCAAAGTACAGTGATAATGTCTAGTGGATCAAAAGCAGACCTGGGAAAGTAATGAAGGAAAGCCTAATCCCTGTCCAAAATGAAAATACTGATAGAAATTCACCACTGGGGGACCAGGGTCACAGGGATTGAATGATCTTTCAGGATGATATGGCCACAAAAGCTGAGGAAATTCCTAGAATGGTCAGGAAACTAGCTAAGACACAGTGGCAAAGTCTCAATATTTGTTGATTGATTGATTCTACCTCAAGAGTCAACAAAAACAACACCAAAAACAACACTAATCCTTCAGGGTCTTGAAACTGGTTTATTATCCTTCCCACTATATGGTCCAAGATAAGCAGTCTCAGTTCCTTCATCCAGTTTTCATATGGCATGAGTTCAAGGTTTTTCACCTTTCTGGTTTCCTTCTTCTTTCCTGCTTATCAATGGTTTTTTTTTGTTTGCTTATTCTTCCTAAAATATGACACTCAGAAATGAATTTATTACCCCTGATATGTTCCAACCAAGACCGACTATGGGCTATTCTGTACAAGATGCTTCTCTTGACATATCCTTAGATGACCTAAGCTGTCATACTGTTGACTCAATTAAACCTTGAAGTTCACTCAAAAACAATAATCAAACAACATTAATGGCTAATGAATTTATCCTATTCAATTTGGTCCATTGATCTAGTCTTCAAGATTTTTATGTAACCTAAAAATATCATCTATTGTATTAAAACTATTTTGCCATATTCTAGCTTTGTATCATCTTAAAAAACTAGTAAACATGCCACCTACTCTTCTATCCAAGTCATTGATAAAAGTGACAAATAACACAGTGGCATATAGATCCATGAGACCTTCCAATGGAGATTTCTTTCCCAATTAATAACATATTTTTGGAGTATTTCATCTCTAAAGACTTTAAAAAATGAACCTTTAAAAAGTTTGTACTGGGTGAATTTTTTCCCTTTTGTGTAAATTCCTTGACCCTTTTAGCTCTAAATGTATGAACTACATAGCCCTTTTAACAAATCCAGGCTCTTATAATTTATTTGAATTGATAAGACATTTGATCAAACACCATTTGGTTTCTTCTTTACTAACAGAACACTTTCTCAGTCAATCTTTACATTTTAAGCCCCTCTTCACATTTTTCTCTAGGCTTTTTTAATTCACCCTTCCTATCTCCTCACTCTCTCTCCTCCAAGCTGTTTTGTCTCTAGTAACCATTTCTTTTCTGGCATGCCTTTATGATGTTATCGTTTCATACCACTGAACAAGTTGTTTCTCAGCCATCCATTTATTCTCTTTTGATTCTCACCAAAGTCATGGTAAGTTTATTTATGTTGGCCAAGGAGGTCGATTTGTCTACCTCAAGGTATCCATGGACAAACCCCTTAACTCATGCTCTCCATGGTGGCTCATCAACCTCACACATGCTCTGTGCATCCCTGACCACCCAGCTACTTGGACCAGAACCAGAACCAAAGTGGAGGGTCAGGCAATGCTGCCAAACATTTGTCTGCTCTAAGCCTCCAAGGATGCAAGGAGTCACACATGATTTGAGTCTGAGCCAGGGTCTTTTTGTGGATACTCTCTTCAGAGGATAACCGGAGAGAAATCTATTTAAGAATGGACCTCAAGATCTATTCTTTTCTTTGGGTCAGCTTAGCCGAAGATTCACAGCTAAATTGCTCTTTGATTGGAACTGGACAGGAGTGAATTACAGAACTGTCCAGTTGAAACAAGTCAGTTCATATCTGGGCTCTAAGAAGCCTTGAGCAAATCATTCAATTTCTCTGTGGCTGGGTTTCCTCACATATAAAATAAAGTGACTAAACAGTCTTTTCCAATTCTAAAATCTGTGATTTTGATACCCTATGATTTCCTGAGGCAAACAAAAGTGATGTCCTCTTTCTGACAATGATAATTGAAGGAAATTTTTGTCTTGTTTAGTTTTGATTTTCCTCACTGGGAGCTGAAATATGTTTTCTTATCACTACTATCCACTTTCCCCATGTTCTGCCCATTGGGGTCATGTCTTTCCTCAGCATAGAATTTCATTTCCCATATATACTACCATGTTCTTTTGTTCATTCCTTCTTGTGGAATTTGGACCAAGCCCCTCAATATCTAGGAAGAACTGCTTTGCCTGAGTCATGATGCATATCTATATTTCTTTTTTTTTTTCAGTGAGATAATTTTTGTTTTTGTTTGAAGGTTTATTTGTTTGTTTTGAACAACACCTGTGATTTAACCAATTTAGGTCAAGGTTATCAAACTAAAACCCTGTAGGCAGCATGCTGACTTAGAAAACACAGATTAACAATACCTATGTTCTATTTACCCTCAACTTGGTTTAGGCTATCTGCCTAGTAGTCATTGTGGCCACTGTGGCTGTGCATGCTATAGTTTCTTGGAAGCACAGGTGAGAGGGGTGAAAAGTGGGCACCAAAGGTGAATAGGTAGCTTTGAAAAGGGCTTGGCAAGCTCTCATATTAGAGATGCTAGTTTACCTTGTACATGCCTCTCAAACCCAGAGAGCAGTTAATGGAATGTCTAGCCCAATCATGTGAAGACTTTTCCTGGTAAAATAGGGAGATGAGAACAATTTGTTCCAGTGGCAGCAGGTACTATGAAGTACTTAAAAGTTTAGTCAGAATCAAAAATGTCAAAGTTATCTATTGTAATGTAGCCATTCCTAATTATCTTGACATTTGTCTTGTCACTGAACTTCAGTAATTCTGAAGAGTTATTGAAAATTGTTGAATTCTGCCTCACTTAAATTCATGCTCAAATCAAGACATCACCCTGTGATGCCATTGGTCTACTTCAAAAATGAAAGATGAGCAACAACTGTAATCTATTGCATTTTAATTTATTCTGTTAAATGTTATTAAATATTTTACAATTACATTTTAATCTTATTCCTCAGCTCATGTGAAATTCCTTCTATCACAAAACTCCTGTACTTAGAGATCCATATTTTTCCAGAAACACAGAGAGATTAAGTAACTTGCCAAAATCAGGATTTAAACTTATACTTTTCCTACTCTCAGGTCCACCCTCCATTTACTATTCTAGGTTGCAGTATTCTTGATCAGTTATAGTTGCATGATGAAAATGTTGATAGTGGTGATGATGATGATGATGATGATGATGATGATGGTGGTGGTGGTGGTGATGGCCATGTTAGCTAGCCCTTATGTGGAGCTTTAAGGTTCACAAAGCATGGGGTAGCTAGGTGGTGCAGTGGATAAAGCACTGGCCCTGGAGTCAGGGGTACCTGGGTTCAAATCCAGTCTCATACACTTAATAATTACCTAGCTATGTGGCCTTGGGCAATCCACTTAACCCCATTTGCCTTGCAAAAACCTAAAAAAAAAAAAGATTCACAAAGCAATTTACAAATTTTATTTCATTTATTTCCTAAAACATTTCTTTGAGGTAGTGCTATAATTATCTTCTATAGGTGAAGACTCAAAGAAATGAGAAGATTGTGGCAATGATGAGGAGATTAAGTAAATTGCTTCGGGTCAAACTGCTAGTGTCTATGGTCAATTTTAAACTCAAGTCCTCCTGACTCCAAGTCTAGTAACACCTGGCTAACTGTTTGCAAAGCATTTTTCACATATGGTCTCATTTGTACCTCATAATAATCTCATGAAGTAGATACTTCATGTATATTTTTCTCCATTTTTCAGAGGAGGAAATTGAAATATAGAGAACTTAAATGATTCACAGTCATTTGGCTACAAAATGTCTGAGACAGGATTCAAAGTCAACAATTCCCAAATCCAGATGTTTCACTCTTTATATAACACTTTCTTACATATAATATGGTTTTGTTTAACTGCATTGTGGAATACGGAATGTTTAGGCTTGGCATCTCCTTTTTTAAAGATTTATTTATTACTTTGTTTTTCCCCAGTTACATGTAAAAACAACTTGAAAAGTTCCAAATTCTCTCCCTTCCTCCCCACCGCATTGAGAAAGAAAACAATACAGATTATAAATGCAGAGTCATGCAAAACATTGCCATACTTGTCATGTTCTGAAAAAACATAGACCCCTTCTCTTCACCAAAAAAAGAAACTTCAAAAAAAAGTTGTTTTTTTTTAAAGAAGCACATTTCAATCTGTACTCTGAATGTGGGGATAGAAAGCATTCTTCATCATAAGGCATTCAGAGTTGTTTTGGAAAATTGTATTACTGAAAGAAAAGCTAGTCATTGACAGCTGATAATCCCACAGAACTGTAGGTACTTTGCATCAGTTCATATAGGACTTCTGAGGTTTGTTTGAGACCATCCTTTATATCATTTCTTATAGCAGAATAACATTCCATCATAACTGCTTAACATAATTTATCCAGCCATTTCTCAGATGATGGGGATCCCCTCAATTTTCAATGCCTTGCCATAAGAAAAGAGCTGCTATAAATAGGGTAATATAGGTCTATTTCCTTTTGTTTTAAATTTCTTTTGGCATACAGACATAATAGAGGCATTGCTAAGTCAAAAGATATACATGGTTTTGTAGTTTAATGGTCATACTTTCAAATTGCTCTACAGAATGATTGAATCAGTCATATCATGAGTAGTGGGGAGGGAAGGTAGAAAAATGTGGAACTCAAAAGTTTACAAAAAAGATGAATAAAAAGAAAACATAGGAGACTATATATATAATTGAAAATTTAAAATAAAATAATGTTCAAAAATTTGTTGAATCAGTTCACAACTTTACCAACAGTATTTTAATGTCTTGTTTTCCCTATATCCCCTTCAACATTTACATTTTCCCTTTCTGCCTATTTGCCAATTTGATAGGTTTAAAGTAGTACCTCAAAATTGTTTTAATTTGCAATTCTTCAATCAATAGTGAGTTAGAATCCAAGACAACAATGTATACATTAACAAAAACATTGTGAGATGATAAACCCTGATGGAAGCAGGTCCTCTCGGCAGTTCAAAGAATTAGGACAACCATATTAGCCCAGCTATGGACAATGCCATCCCCATCCAGAGGAAGAAAATTAAACAGACAAAAATCATAATTTGTGGTTTTATATAGTTGCTTTCAGAGGTACTTCTGGGGACCTCCAAGTTTTCAGTTCTTCCAAGATAGTGTGAGATCTAAGGAGAGGTGTTTCCTACTCTCCTAGCCTGTGTTCTGCTCTGTGAGTGACCACAAGCATTGTTTTCTACTCTGGGACTGTGAGGAAGGTGTGCCTCCTTGCCCTGGGAATGCCATCCAGGATTATGACTGCCACCAGAACTCTGTCGCAGATCTGAATATGGGTAAAGCAACAGAATCCTGCCTTAATGTTAGCAAAGAGACCCGTGTAATCTCCTTCTGATCCATTGTTTTACCCCTTACTGTCTATGAACTGAGAGTGTGGAAGTAACTGCCGCCACTGTTGATTCAGTGTTCCTAGATTATTGGGGCTGTGTCTGTGCTGATGCGGTTTGTGATAGATCGTTCTCCTTTCTCATTCAGGTGAGACAGACTGTTTTTGCTGAACTTCTAGATTGTCTGTGGAGTATCTGGGCTGAGAGGTTTGGAAACTACCACTGTTGTCCCTGATTCAGTTGCTGGAGGTCTGTTCCTGATGTGCTGAGGTTGGGGCTCACTGAACTGAGCTTCTCTCTTACCCTGATGCAACAGACCTTTCCTACCAATCTTCTAAGTTATCTTGGGTTGGAAAATTGAATCATTCCATCTTTCTGTGGGATCTGTGACTCTAGAATTGTTTTTTTAGGTTTTTGCAAGGCAAATGGGGTTAAGTGGCTTGCCCAAGGCCACACTGCTAGGTAATTGTTAAGTGTCTGAGACCTGATTGGAACCCAGGTACTCCTGACTCCAGGGCTGGTGCTTTATCCATTGCGCCACCTAGCCGCCCGTCTAGAATTTTTTTTTAAAATCATTATTCATAGGTATTTAGAGGGGTTTGGAATAAGGCTCTGGTGAGTCTCTGTCTTTACTCCATCTCTGCCTCCCATCTTCCTGCTGTTAAAGTGAATTTTGTAATTATAGTTAATACATTGTTATTGTAATTATATAATATTGTAATTATTACAACTAACTACTAATGTGACCTAGACCACCAGTTAGTGGCCAGAGCAACCTATCAAATATAGGAGATGAGTTTAGGACTTAAGTGATCATCTCCTCAATGGTCAGAACTAGAGTCTCTAGACAATATTATTCTAACCAGGCAAGTTATTAACATTCCCCTCCCAATCACTGTCAGCTATTTTTGTATGTGTCCTATATTACCTCTGAATACTTCTTATGAAAGTGTACACTCAGGAATTGGCTGTCTCTTTATTTGTACTTTTAGCACCATTGTACATCATAGAAGATTAATAAACACTTATAGATTGATTGGTAGAAGCAATATCCTTAAAACAGAATTCTCTCATAAAATTGGAGCTAGACCATAATTTTCTCCAAAATTTTTTCCTAATATAATGTACAAACATTATTCCATTTAGGGTAATAGTTTCTCTTATTATCCCTCCATTCCCAAAGAGTCATCAGACTGCTCATCTATCCTATTATAACACTATCCACTGCAATACCTAGCCACCCAATATAATAACACAAGCCAATATATGTTATTTTATGCATTTAAAAATAATATTCTGGGGCGGCTAGGTGGCGCAGTGGATAAAGCACCGGTCCTGGAGTCAGGAGTACCTGGGTTCCAATCCGGTCTCAGACACTTAACAATTACCTAGCTGTGTGGCCTTGGGCAAGCCACTTAACCCCATTTGCTTTGCAAAAAAAAAAAAAAAGAAAAAAATAATATTCTGAGAATGGGTTCATAGGTTGATTCCTAGTCGTACTATAAGGTCCACAAGACAAACATATTAGGAACTCTTGCTCTAAATTTATTATCCTAATATCTGGAAAGTTGGCATGTTCCAAAAACTCAAGTGATAGACTTTAGATATGCCAGTATCCTTAGAAATTATTTATCTGGCTCCTCATTTTATTCTGAGATTTAAAATGAATTTTCCAGATAGTCATCCCTAACAATCCAGAAAGATCCAGGACTAATGTTGTTCTGAAGCTTATAAATGCAGTGATCTTTTCAAAAGCTAACTAGGAAATGAGAGAATAGTCGATTGATGTATCCTAAAACTTTGCATTCCCTCACCAGAGGGGTTTTTTGCCCAGCTGTATCTCACTTTCTGCATCTATCCAATTAATTTAGGCCCATGGCCACTGTGGCCCTTGAGGGTCTTTTCTTTACTACACAACAGGCTTTATAGCTATTCAACATTTGCTGGATGTGTCCAAACTTGTCTCAAGTGATGGCCCTCAGTATACAGAGAATCTGCTCCACATTTCTCCCTTATCCATTGGAGAATTACCTAGGTTAAATCTTGTTTTCAAGTTTATTAACCCTACCATTTCCATTTAATCACTTGCTTTGTTGACATCTCTCTCTTGTTACAATAAATACCCTCTCCAGCATTCTAACTATTCCCTCTTCCTGGGTAAAGAAACTTTTTGAGATGGTACTTAACCATTACTCCTGGTATCTACATTAAGTTGATACTTTGCAGACATTGGATGGGTAAATTGTCAAATTCTAGCATAGATTAAGTTATAGTTAAGGATTAATCAAAGATGATAGATTGGGGTTGGGGGGGGGAATAACATGAAGAGGAAGGGAATAGCAATTAAGCATGTTCTTGTCCATGGTACTGACTAATTGCTGATTTCCTCTAGTCCCTGAAGAGACTGCCTAATGGAGTTGTGAAACCTTATCTGTTTATTTTTATTTTTATTTTAAAAATCACTTCAAACCAACCCATTTTTCAAAGAAAGGAAGGAAGGAAAAATAAGAATTTACTAAATGTCTACTGGGTGTCAGGCTCTTTACTAAGTACTTTACAGATATGATTTCATTTGATCCTTTCTATAATCCTCAGACATAAATGCTATTATATTACTCATTTTGCAGGTAATGAAATTGAAGCAGACAGTAAGAATTGACTTCTCCACACTTAGTGTACAAAGTTATATCTGATATTAGGTCTCTCTGCCTCAATGAGCAGAACTCTATCCACTGAGTTACCTAGCCACCAAATAAGGGGTCTCAGATATGCTCACTATTCCCTTCTTTGTGCTTGTTATTGAAAGCCTGGTCCTTCCTCAAGTTCCAAGTGAAAAGTTGCTTCCTCCATGAAGCTGTCTCTGACTACTCTGGCCCTCAATTCTCTCTCCTCCTAGTATCCTTCAATGAGCATTTAGCTTATTCTGCTTTATATTGAATTTTGAGCAATGTATCTTGTCTCTCCAGCTAGATTAGAGGCTTCTTCAGAGAAAAGACCACTTATTTTATCTCAATGTTTCCTCTAGGGGGCTATTGAAATGCCTTCATTAAAGTTAGCAACCATGCAAATAATACATGTTAATTGAATAAAACCAATTTTGAAGAAATTTTAAGGCAGAAGTTCTTCATCTGGAATCTGTGAACTTTAAAATATTTATTTTGATAATTGTATTTCAATATAATTGATTTCCTTCGTAATTCTATGTATTTTATTTTGTTCATTTAAAAACATTCTGAGTAGGAATCCAGGCTTCATCAGACATCAAAAGGGGGTTCACATCTCCCCAAAGACTAACAGAATCTCTGTTTAAGATTTCTGAAGTTCTCATATTCCTAAGGAATATGTACCTAGGCCAAGTTGGGACATTTTAGTGAAAGGGAAGAAGGAACAATTAATGTTTATACACACACATTCTGTTTCAGTAAATAGGCAGTCATGTCAATATCTCTTGTTTTGCCTTCCTTTAGCCAGTTTTTTTTATACCCATAACCAGAAAAAGTGCCTCCTTTCTCAGAACTTTAAAGTTAACAGACAAAACATTTCTTTGTTCCATTCTCTGAACTACAACCGACTTCCCCAAGGCCAAAAACTGATGAATAGTGAACCTGGAATGATTTTGGGATGTGGTATTTTGGTATTCAAAGTATCTATAGAATATGACTTATATTCAGGAGTCTGATTCATTGAGTTTGTGTGTCTGTGTGTGTGTGTGTGTGTGTGTGTGTGTGTGTGTATGTGTGTGTATGTATGTGTAATGTGTATGTGTATATATATTTATGTATATATATCCATATATAAACATAAATATATATATATATATATATATATATATAAATTACAAAATTAAGATTGGTGAGTCAAGAATGAGAAAGTCTAGTCTACACAAGGTAATGAGGGAGGAGATTTTCAAGTAGCTATTTCATAGCCTTGATGGATAAAAAAACCTTAGAGGGAAACAAATTCATCCATTGGTCAAATCATCCATTACTTCTTTCCTTCATTTATATATTTATTCATTCATTTAATATTTATCAAGTACTTAGTAAGTGCTAGGCATTGAACATTCAAATACAGAAACAAAAACACTACCTGACTTCAACCCCAATCTATCATCTTTGATTAATCCTTAACTATAACTTAATCTATGCTAGAATTTGACAATTTACCCATCCAATGTCTGCAAAGTATCAACTTAATGTAGATACCAGGAGTAATGGTTAAGTACCATCTCAAAAAGTTTCTTTACCCAGGAAGAGGGAATAGTTAGAATGCTGGAGAGGGTATTTATTGTAACAAGAGAGAGATGTCAACAAAGCAAGTGATTAAATGGAAATGGTAGGGTTAATAAACTTGAAAACAAGATTTAACCTAGGTAATTCTCCAATGGATAAGGGAGAAATGTATATTCTGTTGAGAAAGACAATATGTAATAGATAAGCAAATGCAAAATATATCCCAAGAGTAATTCCTCCTCTTTTTGCCTTTGAATTTGGGACTTTAACTCTCCCCCCACATCAGACCATAAGATTAACCAGATTTCCCATAGGGTTACAAAAGTAAATACAAAGTAATTTCCAGGGAAGACTGCAGAACTGGGGAGGGGAATAAGAATCAGCAAAGACACAAAAACAGTCCTGTTATTATCCACAACTAGAAATGTTGAATGAATCACTTCCCATTCAAATGCCTTAATAGGCAACTCTGTAAAAAGGAAAAATGAAATGGTTATTGCATTAGGGATCTTCAGAAAGCTTTCTTAGAAAATCTGTATCATTGCTTTGATGGAATTGAGAAGTAGGAGGGCCATCTTTTAGATGTTAATATGAAGCATCTGATATGGTCTGAGGAAGTTTGTGTGGTGAAAAGGGCCCTAGATCTAGAATCATGGAATCCCATTCACATCTTGACTGTTATTTACTTTAGTCAAGTCAAATCCAGTCAACCCACTTTTATTCAAGTATCTACTATGTGCCAAGCACTATACTAAGCACTAAGGATATTATAAAAAGCAAAACAAAACAAAAACAAAATCATCCCCAGTCTCAAAGGAATTTCATAGGCTGATGAACTTCCTTTCATTTCCTCTTCTGCAAAATGAAAAAAAAATAAATGATTTAATAAGTGTTGTGTCCCTTTTCTGTACTTCTATGTTGAATCCCCTTCTGGACTCCCTCAATCTTTCCCAGGTGAGAGTTGGAGGGGGCAGGAGACAAGGAAGACAAGTTCTTCCTATACACTAAAGTCTCCAAGGTCTCCTTTTATTTACCAAAACACAAGTCCTTAAATACCTCTCCAGTCTCTAATCCACTCCCACTTCTGTGGCACTTAGTAAGATAAGGCTCTGGTGTTCAAGGACAATGGCGGAAGATAATTTACCTAACAAATAAGGTCCCTTCCAGTTCAAATATAGATTAATATATTATATTATAGTATTATAATATATATTATATATAATATTATATATAGTATTTGCAATATATTATATCGATATAAATTAAAAAGACAAACCTCTTGTTTTTATTAATATCTTTTGTTTTTACTTCACATTGATTTTAAAACAAATTCCTCCCCAACTCAAGCCTCTCCTTTTATACTCTCAGATGTGAGGTGACAGCAAATTAATTGATTATAGAGTATTAATCTACTCTATAATTTATCCTGCTCACTCAGAGTTTGTTCTACAGAGGAGAAAAAATATATTTTCTTATCTCTTCTCCTAGGTAAAGCCTACAAAGAAGCCAGTATCTTTTATATTGTTGTTTTTACTGTTGTTGTTTTCATTTACTTTGTTGGAGTCTCTGTATTTTTCTTATTTTCTTCGGCATCAATTCCTATAAATCTTATGCTTCTCCAAATTATACACATTCCTCATTTTTTCAGCACAGTTACATGTACATCACAGATTTCTTTAGCCATTCCCCAATCAACAGATAGAAAATAAATATTTTATTAATACCTATGAACCTTATATTAGGTTATACAACCATAGGATCATAGTTAAAGAGCTAGAAAAAAGCCCA
This sequence comes from Macrotis lagotis, assembly GCF_037893015.1. Taxonomy (NCBI): domain Eukaryota; kingdom Metazoa; phylum Chordata; class Mammalia; order Peramelemorphia; family Peramelidae; genus Macrotis; species Macrotis lagotis. Next base: position 807,421,856 of record NC_133658.1, on the reverse strand, counting down.
GAGATGCAACCCTTTAATTCTGCAGATGAGGAAACTGAGGCATAGAGAGTTTAACAGACTTGCCCAGGGTAATATAGCTAATGAATTATCTGAGACAGACTTCCAGATGAAGGTTTCCAAACTCCAGGTCCAATGCCTTATGCATTATAAAACTCATTAGTCCTATGATTGTGGTGAAGCTTCTTGATTTTTTTAGACATTAGTTTCTTTATCTATCTAGATCTATCTAACATCATCTATCAAGAAGAGGAATTTAGACATATTCTTTAAGTTTTATTTGTCTTCTAGTATGCTACATGTAGCTAAAAGGGTTTTTCAAGTCTTCACACTGTTATGACATCCTCATCTGAGTTCCCTTCCATTTCTAATGTTCTAGGATCCCAATAGAATCTTTGTTTTTTCTATTTAATACTTTTCTATCTTCCTGAATTGGTGAGACAACTGTTGCAAGAGCAGTTCTATCCCCTTGTCCAATTCTGCAGCTTGAAAGTCTGTTCTTTATTTCTAAGTGAAAAAAGAAATCCCAATGTGTGATTTGAATGTCTCCATAAAACTCATTAATGACTATACTCCATTTTACTCCTACATGCTTTTAGGAGATCAAAAGAGGTATGTTCTAGTCTAGAACTGAATTCTTCTAAAGCTTTAGTACAGAAAAGGTTATTTGTAATAATTTTTTTATTGCCAATTGATTCACAAAATGGCACACAATGGCAATGAGTTTCCTTGTTTCTTTTTTTTAAACTATGATGATCAGAAGTAACTTATTGCAAAGACGAATATGCTATTTTTTCGAGAAATAAATGTTCTATTTCTAAATTTTTATGTTAAGCTTAGATAATGATAATCTTTATATGAGATATTGATATTACAATATTCTTTACATATAAAATATCATTTGATAATCACAACATAGATCACAACTTATTGAAAACTCTCTATCCTATATAATTCTTGTCCCTCTTTTTCCATAAATTCTCAATAGAGAATCTCTCAACATGGCTATCTTGAACTGGTTCTTTTTGTTTTAGGGGGGATGCAAATATAATATTAGGACAGGTACATGGTAAGGTAGAATAAAAGGCCTAGAGTCAGGAAGACTCATCTTCCTAAGTTCAAATCTGACTTAGACAATTAATAGTTTTGTAACTTTGGGCAAGTCACTTAACCCTATTAACTTCAGTTTCCTCTCTGGAGAGTGACATGACAAACTACTCCATTATCTTTGCCAAAAAATCCTCAAATGGGGTTCGGAAAAACATTACAATGACTGAATGATGCCAAAATATATCAAGGTTATGCATCAGTTGTACATTATTCTTGTACATATTTTTCACTTTTTATGAGAAAATTATCTTTGATAACATCTTGGTATCACTTTAAAGTGATTACACAACTTTTTGGTGTATTCAAAGAGAAGACTGGTCATTTTTATTCTTCCATAACCTTGCTTATGATAAGTCACAAGCATTATACTTAACTGAGAGAATCCTGGTGGTAAAAACATGGGTTTTTGCTACAATGAAAAAGTAGAAGAGTTTCATACATTTGAATTGAATTTCCATCTAGGTGACATAGTGGTGAGAGTGTTGAACCTAGAGTTGGAAATATCACAATTCCAATCTAACCTCAGACACTCACTAGCTTTTGATCCACTTGATTTCTCTATTCTTTAATTTTTTTCATCTTTAAAATATAAGCTTCAGCATCTAAAATCTCTTCAAGGTCTAAGTTTCTCATTTTACTCCTGCTCAGTTGTGTACCCTAAACAAGTAATATAAGGTAGATGAACCCTAGTTTACAAACGATGAATCTGAAATGCCGAGAAGATAAGTAATTTCATTTATGCTCCCTTTGACCAGAAGCTTTGATGAGGCTCAAAGGAGATGATGAATAGAAAGTACATAGTAATTATAAAACATCATGAGAATGTGAGCCAAACATCATTACTCAGGAATAAGGTTACGTCGGTCTGTTATTGGCCTGGAAAAATCTGTTGACTTAAAAATGTTTATTAAGCAGTCAAGCAATAAACAAGCATGTATTTATTAAGTGCATATAATGGGCGAGGAATAATCCTTGGATCTGAGAATATAAATATATAAACAAAACAATCCTTGACCTCAAAAAACAGATATTCAATAAAGGGAGACATCAGAAGGTCATAGTGTCAGACATTTAAAGCTGAAAGGCATCAAAGGCATCAAATCTCTCACTTTACAGATGTGTAAACTGAGGCATGGAAATGTTAAGGCACTTGTTCAGAATTACAAAAAAAAATAAGTTTTTGATGTGAGATTTGGACTCAAAAAATCCTCACTATGTTGAATGCTTTACTGGCTATCTAATTTATGATCTATGAAGTTTATACAAAATAATTATATGCAAAATATATATTAATAAAGGTTGTTGTGAGGAACAAATGCTATAATAATTACACAGTGCTTAGCACTGTTCCTGAGTCCTGATTTGAACTCAGGAAGATGTTTTTCTGATTTCAGTCCATTGCTCAATTCATTGTATTTCATTGCTGCCCCAGGGTCAGGAAGACCTGGGTCTAAATCCAGTCTCAGATACTTCCTAGCTTTGTGACTCTGGGCAACTTCAGTTTCCTCAACTATAAAATGGAGATCATTATAGCACCTATAATAACCTAAGCAGCGTTGTTGTGAGGATGAAATGAGATAATGTTTGAATGCTCAGCATAATGTCTGCCACATAGAAGTGACTTAATAAATGTTCCTGTTCTCTTTTTTTTCTTTCTTCCTCTTCCTCTTTTTCTTTCTTTCTTTCCAAAGTCTGTCTTCCCTCCCTCTAACATTTTTTGAACAGATAGGTAAACATGGTCAGACATCTGCTTTAGTATTACTATTTGGGTAGCTATGTAGAGAATGGATTGGAAGGAGAGAAGTATTAGTAAGGCACTGTCATATTCATCAGGAGAAATGGAAAGTAAAATTTAGTTCATGGAGAAATAGCAGGTTGCAGTGGAAAAGATACCCAATCAATTGACCTGGGTTCAAAGCTTGGTTCTCCCAGAATGATTGTGGAGAAGTCATTTAACTTCTTCCTTACCTATGAATGAGGGTATCAAGCCATATGACTTATAAAGCTCCTATAAGTTCTAAATCTATGACCTAATTTGTACAATCTATGATACCTGAAGTAAGATAGTATATGAGAAAGACTATTGTGTTGAGAGACATAGCTTTAGGCTCTTGTGCTATTTGTTTCATTAGCTTGCTTTGTGATCTGGTCAGATCACTTCTCTGGACCTCATTTTCCTCATCTATAAAATGAAGGGTGTCAGTTGGTAAACTCAAAAGTTCCCTTTGAGCATTCTAAAATGTACATGGTCTTCCCTTTCTCTCTATCTCAAACCCATCCATCCTTTAAGGCCTAGCTCCATGTCAAAAAAATAAAAATCCAGATAAAGAAAAACAAAACAAAACAAAAAAAGAAAAAAGAAAAACCAGTCCTTCCGAATCTGGTGAACGCTTTATAAAAATTATCTCTTATGTATCTCTTTCCTTTAATCCTAATTCCTCATACCAAAAATGACTAATCTATAAACATGTTTATCAAAAATATATACATGGAAAATGTTAACCTGACTGTTTGCAGCTGAGGGGAAGGGGGTGTGAAGGGAGGGTGGAAGGAAATTTTGTAACTTAAAAATATACATATGTACATGGCTGAAAAATAAATAAATAAACAAACAAACAAACAAACAAATAAATAAATAAATAAAGATTTAAAAATAATAAAGAGGGGGAGTGGTAGAGGGATCAAAGCCAAATCAGAGGGGCAGATAAAGGCAGTGCCTAGAGAACTGGCACTGGAGTCAGGAGGACCTCAGCTCAGACACTTAAAATTACCTAGCTATGTGAACTTTGGCAAATCACTTAACCCCATTGCTAAAAAAAGAGAAGAGGAGAAGAAGAAGAAAGAAGAAGAAGGAGGAGGAGGAGGAGAAGGAGAAGGAGAAGGAGAAGGAGAAGGAGCAAGAGAAAGAAGAAGGAGAAAGAAAAGGAGAAGGAGGAAAAGAAGGAGAAGGAGGAAGAGGAAGAAGAGGAAAAAGAGGAAGAGGAAGACAAAAAGGAAGAAGAGGAAGACAAAGAGGAAGAAGAAAGAGGAAGAGGAAGAAAATGAAGACAAAGAGGAAGAAGGAAGAAGAAGAAGAAGAAAAGGAAGAAGGAGAAGAAAAGAAAGAAGAAGAAGAGAAAGAAGGAAGAAGATGAAGAAGAAGAACAAGAAGAACAAGAAAATGAAGAAGAAGAATGGGAAGTAGAACAAGAAGAAGAGGAAGAAGAAGAAAGAAGAAGCAAAGATAGAAAAGCCAGGACCTTAGTATCTTGCTTGGTATTTGAGAGTTTCCCCTATCCAGATCATGCTATCCTGAATGACACTGATACTTTTATTAAAAATAAGAAAGCATCTCAGAAAAAGGCATTTTTAATATTTAAATAAATTAATTTTAATATATTAAATAGCATAACTTTCTTTTCATGGTCTAATAGTTCCTACCAACATTCTTTGTATATTCATTCTTATTCACTTTGTTACTCTTATGTCCTTACAGTAAATGTGTGTTCCACTCTTGTAGTTCTGTTTTCCCCCTTTGCTTCTAAGATTTCTCTTTCTTTCTTTCTTTCTTTCTTTCTTTCTTTCTTTCTTTCTTTCTTTCTTTCTTTCTTTCTTTCTTTCTTTCTTTCTTTCTTCCTTTCTTTCTTTCTTTCTTTCTTTCTTTTTCTCTTTCTTTCTTTCTTTCTTTCTTTCTTTCTTTCTTTCTTTCTTTCTTTTTTTCTTTCCATCCATATGCACATGTATATTTTTAAGTTACAAAATTTCCTCAACTGCAAACAGCCAGGTTAACATTGTACATATATATTTTTGATAAACATGTTTACTGATTAGTTATTTTTGGTGTGAAGAATTAGGGTTAAAGGAAAGAGATACATAGGAGATAATTTTTATAAAGTGTTCATCAGATTCTGAAGGGTTTTTTTTCTTTTGGTGTGTGTTTTGGTTTGGTTTGGTTTTCTTCCTCTGGATGGGGATAGCATTATCCATAGCTGGTCTAATACAGTTGTCCTAGTTCTCTGGACTGCTGAAAGGAGCTGCTTTCATCAAGATTGTTCATCTCACAATGCTGTTGTTGATGTGTTCATTGTTCTCTTGGTTCTATTCCCTTCACTCAGCATCAGATCCTGGAACTCACTATATGCTTCTCTAGAATCTGACCATTTATGGTTTCTTATAAAACAATAATACTCCATAGTATTCATGTACCATAACTTGTTTAGCCATTCCCCAATGTATGGGTATCCCTTCAATTTCAATTCTTTGCCACTACAAAATAGCTGCTATGAATATTTTGGAATATGCAGGACTTTTCCCTTTTTTATAATTTCTTCTGGATACAAGCATTTTTTTTTTTAATGGAAAGAAGCTTCTTTCTCCAAACAGTGTTATCTGCAATGGCTGGAGAGGTCAGCAGCTGTGGGAAGCTAATTTCTGTTGGCTCAGGCTCATTGGAAATCATGAAGCATTTTTAAAAAACAACAACAAAAAAAAAAACAACCCACTCCTAATCACCTAGAGGTTCGTATAACTCATTATAACCACACACTAAGGAACAGCAGTGACATTTATTCCACATTTGTGTACAAATAGATTACATTATTTAACTAAATCAGTTTGGGCAGCTGGAAGCTACCAGTGTATTCATTTAGCCTTGTGTAAGACTGATCAGTGATTAAAAAAGAATACCTCTTTAATTCCAGATGTCATATAAAATCCACAAGGAGAAGGTTACTTGAAACTCCATGATTATAGCCTTCCACTAACCAACCATCTCCTTTAATGCTATAGCCAAATTCAATGCATAAATCTTAGAAACTTGTTTTTGTTACCATCTGGGAGAAATCACTTCATTTCCCTTACCACTTCCATTCTTCCTCCTGCTCCCTCTACCCCCACACCCAAACCAAACCAACCTGAAGTAGCTAAGATTATAATAATAAGGAATCAGATACCAAATCCATCTGTCTAATAGCTTGTTTCCTTAATTTGACCATCTGGAATTCCAGGTAGCACATGAATTCTAAATGTGAGCTTTAAAATGGGATCTGATTCACTTAAGATATTGCCTTGTAAATTTGACTCAGTTTTCTATGTTTGAGAAATGAGATCATTATCAGAGAAACTTTATTCCAACATTTTTCCCCAGTTACTTTTTCCCTCTGTCATATTCCTCCCACCTCCATTTATTGAATTCTCTCTCCTTTCATCCTCAAAAGTGTTTTGCATCTGAATACCCCTCCCACAATCTTCCCTCCCTTCTATTATCCCCCACCCCCTTCTCCTTCCCTTTCTTCCTCCTATTTTTCTATAGGGTAGGATAAAGTTCTAAACCAAATTGAATGAGTTTGTTTTTCCCCTATCTAAACCAATTCAGATGAGAGTAAGGCTCTTTCACTCTTCTCACCTCCCTGCTTTTCCACTCCACTGAACAAACTTTTTCTTTCCTCTTTTATGTGAAATTACTTATCCCATTCTATTTCACCCTTTTGCTTTCTCCCATACATTCCTCTCTCAACCTTCAATTCTATCTTTTTGTTATAATATCCCTTCATATTCAACTCTCCCCTGTGGTCTATATATTCTCCTCCTAACTACCCTAAAAAATGAGACAGTTCCTATGACTTGTAAGTATTATCTGTCTATGCAAGAATATAAGCAATTCAATATCATTAAGTCCCTTATGATTTCCCTTTCCTGTTTACCTTTAGTCTCATAGTTGAAGATCAAATTTTCTGTTCAATTCTGGTCTTTTCATCAGGAAAGTTTGAAAGTCTCCTATTTCATTGAATGTCCATCTTTTTTCCTGAAAGGGTATGTTCAGTTTTGCTGGGTGATTGAATCATGGTTGTAAGCCCAGCTATTTTGCTTTCCAGAATATAATATTCAAGGTCCTACAATTCCTTAATGTAGTGCTAAATCTTGTGTTATTCTGCCTTTGACTTCACAATAATTGAATTGCTTCTTTCTGACCACACATTCTACAATATTTTCTCTTTAATCTAAGAGCTTTGATTTCACTAAAATACTTTGGGAAGAGATGATTAGTGCATTCTTTTAATTTCTATTTTACCCTCTCCTTCTAGAATATCAGGTAAGTTTCCTCTGATAATGTCTTGAAAGATGATGTCTAGGCTTTTTTTTAATCTTAGTTTTCAGGTAATCTAATAATTTTAAAATTATCTCTCGTGATCTGCTTTCCAGGTCAGTTGTTTTTCCAGTGAGATATTTCACATTTTCTTCTACTTGTTTTATTCTTTTGGTTTTATTTTGTTGTTTCCTGATTGCTCATGAATTCATCAACTTTGCTCCATTCTATATTTAAAGAAATTATTTTCTTCAATGAGATTTTTTAAATTTCCTTTTCCATTTGGCTAACTCTGCTTTTTAAATTATTCTTCTCTTTGGCTTTTTGAACTTTTTTTCATTGACCCAGTCTGGTTTTTAAGATCTTATTTTCTTCAGTATTTTTTGTGTTTCTCCTCCACTAAGCTGCTAACATGATTTTCATGATTTTTCCACATCACTCTTTCTTCCTAGTTTTCCTTTCCCTCTTTTCCTTGATTTTCAAAGTCCTTTTAGAGCTCTTTCCATGGCCTGAGATCAATTCATATTTTTCTTGGAGGTTCCAATATCAAAAACAAAAGAGCCTAGACACCATCTTTCAAGAAATTATCAAAAGAAATTGCCCTGATATTCTAGAAGGAGAGGGAAAAATAGAAACTTTAAAAATCCACTGATTACCTCTTGAGTTCCCAAAATGAAAATGGCAAGGAATATTTTAGCCAAATTTCAGAACCCTCAGATTAAGGAGAAAATATTGTAGAATTTGTAGTCAGAAACAAGCAATTCTTATATTGCAGAGTCACAGGAAGATAACACAAGATTTAGCACTACAATACAACCAAGATATTTTCATATTTTTCTTGGAGGCTTTTGACTGTTATTTTCTTCTGAGTTTGTATTTTGAACTTCCTGATGTCCATAGTAACTTTGTATAGTCAGATTTTTTTTCTTCTGTTGTTTGCTCATTTCCCCTAGTCTATGACTTGATTTTAACTCTTTGTTAAGGAGGAGTTCTGTTTTCAGGGAGGAGGGGGAGACTGTCTCAAGTTTCTGAAAGTTTTTCCAGCTGATTTCTGAAATACTTCCAGAGATCTACAAGTTTTCAGTTCTTCCAAGGTCTTATGATCTAAGGAAAAGTTGTATTACTCTCCTGGACTGTACTCTCGTATATGGATGACTACAAGCATTTCTTTCTACTCTGGGACTGTGACAAGGGTGTGTAGGCAATTGTTGTATTTATTGCTATAGGCAATAAGCTCTGTCGTACTTCTGATCTTTTTCCCAGGACTGGGACCCAAGACTGCAACCCATATTTGAGTTTGGGCAAAGCAATAGAATCCTGCCTCAGTAATAGCAACCTCCATCCAATCCCATTACTGTCCCTGGACTGAAACAATTGCCTCTGCTGATTTAATGACTCCAAAGGCCTACTTCCAGTCCAGCAGGTCTAGTTCTACACTGCTGAGGTCTAAGCTGGACTGTACTCCATCTCACCCTGGTAGGGTAGACTTTTCCTGCTAACTTTCTAAGTTGCCCTGGGAAATCTTTCGCCTGAAAAGTCAGGAAACCACCATGACTGTCACTGCCCCAGTAATCCTGGTGTCTTCTCTTGGATTGCTGGGGCTGGCTCACTCCAGGTTGGCCCTTTTTTCACCTGGGCAGTAGTGTATTCCTGATTATCTTGCAAGTTGTCTTAGCCTGGAAAATTGTTTCACGCAGTTTTTTTGTGAGTTGTGCCTCTGTAGAAATTGTTCAGCTATTATTTGCAGGTATTTGAAGTGGGGAAAAGCTTAGGCAATTTCCTGCCTTTACCCAGCCATCTTGGCTCTGTCTCTGTTTTGTGTATTTTAATATTTTACATTGACTCAGATGAACACATGTCCTAATCATCTCAAATCAATTTAAGCTTTTTGAACCAGATAACCATTTCATCTATCTCTTTGTATCTCTTTGTATGAAAAGGCATATGATGTTTAGTAAATGCTTAAAAATGTTAAAATACTTGGAGCAATGGTTTGTATTCTGTGAGCACTGCCATTGGAGGATTACTCAGTTTTTTTAGGCATTCATGAATTTAAATGCAAACTTCAAATAAGCAAATTTAGTTTCTGTAGACTGATAATATGCCTTGAACATATATATCTATTTTATTTTATTTTTCTTATGTACTGAAAAGATATCACCATATCCAGATTTTGCTTGGGTTTACACTTGGCAGTGCAATTTGTGGATGTATTTTGCTCAGAGCTTTGACCCTCTAAACTTGGCCAAAATTTAGAAAGTATTAAGAATAAACAAACAAATAAACAAACAAATAAAACTGAATCCATATGCTAAGAAGCAAAAGCCAAATCCTTATAACAAGGTCCCGATTAGTCATGAATATAATGAAAACAATTCATTCCTTGCAGTGTCCTCATGTATTCAAATTTATATTATCCTAAGGTATAATTATGTAAAATATGGTCATTGGTTCCAATCCAATATTAATATTCAGAGCAAATTCAAATAATGTTATTACTTCAAGAGAATTACTATTTGCATTAATCTAGACCTAACTGAAATATCAACCCTGGGGGCTTTGATAAAAGCTTGATGGAATACATTTCTGATTTTAATCAAAGGGTCTTATTTTAATTTCAAGGATTAAGTTATTTTCTTCACTATAAGACACACACACACAGACACACACACAGACACACACACACACAGAGACACGAAAACAAAGAGATGGGGGTGTGGGGGAGAAATCTGTACTTGTGCTACAATGTAACCATAACATACAAACTATTCTTTTCTACTTCTCTTTATTAATACACGCACTACAGTCACTTGATCTTCCTAACTTCCTGGGAGATTTTTAAACTTGCATTATGATGTTGAACTAAGAACTGAGAATTCTTTTTAATGAACTCTCCCCTTTATTTATTACACATTTCCAGTAATTTTACTTATCTAAAAATGCCCACAAAGACAAGGGCCCCTCTTTAAAAAAATCATTATAACTATTGGTCATTAAGATTTGAAGAACCATTGCCTCGAAAGAATTAAAAATGAATATTACATACATAGAGACCAATGATAATGATAGGTGATATTAGGCTGCTAGAGATGGATTGCCAGTTAGCAAATTGCTGTGGACAAAAATACAGGTGTATGTGTTTACATGTTCATGTATGGTATATTATATAGTTGAATAACATATAGTGTATAGCACTACAAAAAAAAATATATATATATATACCTCTAAAATTATATGTGAGTATGTGGGAAAATCAAGTGAGACAGTAGATAGAATACCTGTCCTGGAGTCAGGAAAATCTGAATTTAAATCTGGTCTCAGACTCTTCCTAGCTGTGTAACCCTGGGGAAGTCACTTGACTATTTGCCACAGTTTCCTCATCTGAAAAATGAGCTAGGGAAAGAAATGGCAAACTACTCCAATATTTTTGCCAAGAAAACCCCTGATGAAGTCATGTGGAGTCAGATACAACTGAACAACCCAAACAAATATGAACAGAGCCTGATGAATATGTATATATATGCACATATATAAATTTAAACACACCTATCTATCTATCTATCTATCTATCTATCTATCTATCTATCTATCTGGTCTCAGACTCTTCCTAGCTGTGTAACCCTGGGGAAGTCACTTGACTATTTGCCACAGTTTCCTCATCTGAAAAATGAGCTAGGGAAAGAAATGGCAAACTACTCCAATATTTTTGCCAAGAAAACCCCTGATGAAGTCATGTGGAGTCAGATACAACTGAACAACCCAAACAAATATGAACAGAGCCTGATGAATATGTATATATATGCACATATATAAATTTAAACACACCTATCTATCTATCTATCTATCTATCTATATATAAATAGATTTATATGTGTATTATCTATTTATTGTATGTGTGCGTGTGTTTGGATTCAACAAGAAAATCCAAAGAATAGGAGTAATGCATTCTACTACTACTATCCTTCCATATCAAGGGGACCACACCAATCAATCAAATGATTGGAAATTGAACAATTATGTTTATTATAGAAAGGTGCAAGGTATCCTTCTCTTTTGTCTTTACCAGAATTATTCCATTGCAGGGTCTGATTTATAGGAAACAGAACTATTGGAGATGGACTGATTGCTACAGAAGTCTCTTGATCTTAAATAGTTTTGATTTTTCCCATATCCAAAGGCACCTCATTGCATCATCAGTATCAGGAAAGCTCCTGAATGTGTTATCTTATAACAGAATGTTATAGCCTGATGCACCCAAACCTGTCTTTCAATGGACTATTTGTCAGTACTGCCTTTCCTCTCAGATTTTCCTTGGCTTTTCTTGCTCCTCTTCTTCACCTATCAGCAAGGCATCACAGCATACTCTCAATTCCAGGCAACCATTAGCTAGCATGTAGCATTTGGCAGCAGAATGTGATAACCTGGTATATCCTAATCTTTCTCTCCATGAGTTAATCATCAGTATGGTCTCTTCACTCAATCTTCTAACTTAGCATTGTGAGACTGGCAATAACTTTAACATTGAGACAATGTCAGCTTTCTATTCATAGGGCTATCCTGCTCTGTTATATACTCTTTTAGAATACTCCCTGGAGCTCTGTCTCAACAGATATTGCCAGAACCTTGATGCTTTCCAAGATGTGGATTCCTTTCTTGAGACAAACCAATTCCAGGGTTGTGCTACCCTTTACAAAGAAAAGGAACTCTCCCTAGGGCTTCCACTGGCTGCTCCTATTTTGATAGTCTTACCTCACTGGATGTCTCACAATGTCTGTCTCCACCATTCTGGATTCTGAACCCTATTCTCTTTTGATCATCACAGTCACTTGCCTATCTCTCAGGACCAAATAATCTATGTTCAATTGCTGTTCACAATGGCTGCTCTTAAGGAAATGTGTGAGCACAAATAGAGCAGAAAGCAGATGGATCAGTAGGGAGGAAGTAAAGGAGTACAGGTTCTATGCTAGGGATCTTTCCCTGAACTTTCAGGATATTAGAAGGTAGCCAAGCAGCCTGGAGATCATTGGATGAACCTCATGTGCACAATGTTTGGAAGAACAGGGATGAAAATAGCACAAGATGACCAGAATGGTTACTAATACTTAAGATGTGCAAGTATCCCATGGACTCTGTGACCTCACATGAATATAACTATTTTTTTCCCCATGGAACCGAATCTCTCCCTACTATGCTTACCCATTGTATTCAATCCTAATTCTCCCATAAATTCACTATAAGGAACCCACACAATATGCAGATAGACCTTTGTTTTTATGTTTTCCTTTCCTTGTGAGGATACTAATAGAGAATAGGGAACTTCTTAGATTAACCTTATTCTTCTCTATCTGTCCCTCTTATAGATATCTTTGACTCCCTTTACTTTTAAACTCTTTTGAACTCTAATTATTCTAGGCTCTGTGAAGAGTCATATGTATTTTGACAATTGCATTTTAATATAATTGGATTTCTTTGTTAACATCTTTATTTTATTTTATATATTTAAAAACTTCAGAAAAGGATTCCATAGGACCAGACAACCAAAGGGATCTATGACATACAAGAAAGTGAAGTGTCCCTTCTTCAATCTTACCCTTTCAATAGTTTTGAGGGTTTCCTGATTTACATCATCATTAGAAGAAAACTGATTTATTAGCGGGAAGTACATGTTGTTGGGGATTTTTTTGTTGCTATTGTTGTTTAGTCATTTTTAGTCATGTGACTCTTTAGGACCCCAAAGATACCAAAACAGTTTGCCACTTCATTGTCCAATTTATTTTATAGATAAGGAAACTGAGGTAAGTGAATTGCTTCAGTCAGTAGTTATTGACCTAATTAACATCTGAAGATACATTTGAATTCCTATTTCCTGACTTTAAATTAGATGTTTTATCCACTGTATCACCTAGCTGCCCTAGGGAAGTAGGAATCTAATGTGCTTTTTTTTAAAATAAAAATACCCTCATACTTGAAAAGACAGGAAATGTAGGCATTCATGCTCCAGAGGGTCTTGTAAGTTCACTTATTATATCCCAGTTCCACCACTCATCCACAGACTCATTCAATCTGGGCATATGTAGCACTCTGAGAGGTCATTCAGTCAAACCCTAACTTGAATAGGAATACCCTCTAAAACAGATCAGTCACATGCTTATTCAGCATATACTTTAAACAAATACTTCCATTGAAGAGGTGCTCACCACCTCCTTAGACAGCTCATTCAGTTAAGGGACTAAATTAAAAGAACTCCAAGGATACTTCTCACCAAGAATCTTAGTATGTCCTCCAGTTTCTGATTCTTTTGCTTTCCTCCAGTCATGACTCCACTAACCTATAGCTGTGACCATGACCAAATTCTGTGTGAATTCAGGAAAGAAATAAAACAGTTATGGATGGAACTTTATGAAATCATAAATCAATTCAAATGGCAAGCCCATTTCCTTTCTGAACTCTGAGTTCACGGATGTGATGGGTGTCACATATTTCTTATGGGGGACAAATATTTCAGCTATTAAATTATTCATGTTTAAACATTGGCTGCAGCCTCAGACTGTCCCATACTCCCTTTATCCTTTGAAGTCCAGCAATTTGGATATTTCTTTCCTTTAAATGGATTGTATTTCCTTCAAAGATCTTTTTTCATTCCTGTGTGTACTTCTTCCCAATAT